>NW_023621119.1:0-5822 GCF_014905685.2 Nematolebias whitei
GCAAGCTTGCCATTTTGTCTGAAGTGTTGTTTTCTAGCTTACCACTATTTACAAAGTGATGTTTTCACGATTGCAAACGTATCTGAAGGGATGTTTTCAAGCTACCGTATTTGTCTGAAGCAATGTTTTCAAGCATGTAAATTATGTCCAAATTGATGTTTTCAAGCTTGCAAATGTGTCTGAGGGGATGTTTTCAAGCCTGTCCATGTTTCTGAAGGGATGTTTACAAGCTTGCCAATATGACTGAAATGGATGTTTTCAATCTTGCCACTATGTCCGAAGGGATGTATTCAAGCTTGCAAATGTGTCTGAGGGAATGTTATCAAGCTCTCCACTATGTCCAAATGGATGTTTTCAAGCTTGCAAATGGGTCTGAGGGAATCTTTTCAAGCTTGTCCATGTTTCTGATTCGATGTTTACAAGCTTGCCAATATGTCTGAAGGGATGTTTTCAAGCTTGCCACTATATCCAAATGGATGTTTACAAAATTGTCACTAGGACTGAAGTGATATTTTTAAGCTAGCAACAATGTCCACACGAATGTTATCAAGCTTTGCAACTACATCTGAAGGGATGTTTTCAAGCTTGCCACTATGTCCAAATGGATGTTTTCACGCTTGCAAATGTGTCCGTGGGGATATTTTCTAGCTATGCAATGGGTCTGAAGGGATGTTTACAAGCTTGCAAATGTGACTTTATGCACTGTTTTCAAGCCTGCCACTATTTCTGATGTGATTTTTTTAAGCTTGCCACTATGTCCAAATTGATGTTTTCACGCTTGCCAATGTGTCTGAATGGATGTTTGCAAGCTTACCAATATGTCTGAAGGGATGTTTTCAAGCTTGCCACTATGTCCAAACGGATGTTTTCAAGCTTGCAAATGTGTCTGAGGGAATCTTTTCAAGCTTGTCCATGTTTCTGAAGGTATGTTTACAAGCTTGCCAATTTGTCTGAAAGGGATGTTTTCAAGCTTGCCACAATGTCCAAAGGGATGTTTTCAAGCTTGCAAACATGTCTGAAGCGATGTTTTCAAGCTTGCCTACTTGTCAGAGCAATATTTTCAAGCATGTAAATTATGTCCAAATTTATGTTTTCAAGCTAGCAAATGTGTCTGAAGGCATGTTTTCAAGCTTGCCACTATGTCAAAACGAATGTTTTCAAGCTTGCCACTATGTCCAAACGAATGTTTCAAGCTTGTCCATGTTTCTGAAGGGATATTTACAAACTTGCCAATATGTCTGAAGTGATCTTGTCTAGCTTACCACTATTTCCAAAGGGATGTTTTCAAGCTTGCAAACGTATCTGAAGGGATGTATTCAAGCTACCCTTTTTGTCAGAAGCAATGTTTTCAAGCATGTAAATTATGTCCAAATTGATGTTTTCAAGCATGCGAATGTGTCTGAGGGATATTTTTAAGCTTGTCACTATTTCTGAAGTTATATTTTTAAGCTTGCCAATGTGTCTGAAGGGATGTTTGCAAGCTTGCCATTTTGTCTGAAGGGATGTTTTCTAGCTTACCACTATTTCCAAAGTGATGTTTTCACGATTGCCAATGTGTCTGAAGGGATATTTTCAAGCTTGCCTATTTGTAAGAAGCAATGTTTTCAAGCATGTAAAGTATGTCCAAATTGATGTTTTCAAGCTTGTAAATGTGTCTAAGGGGATGTTTTCAAGCTTGTCTTAAGGGATGTTTACAAGCTGGCCAATATGTCTGAAGGGATGTTTACAAGCTTGCCACTATGTCCACACGAATGTTATCAAGCTTGCAACTACGTCTGAAGGGATGTTTTCAAGCTTGCCACTATGTCCAAATGGATGTTTTCACGCTTGCAAATGTGTCAGTGTGGATATTTTCTAGTTATACAATGTGTCTGAAGGGTTGTTTACAAGCTTGCAAATGTGACTTTATGCAATGTTTTCAAGCTTGCCACTATGTCCAAATTGACGTTTTCACGATTGCCAATGTGTCTGAATGGATGTTTGCAAGCTTGCCAATATGTCTGAAGGGATGTTTTCAAGCTTGCCACTATGTCCAAACGGATGTTTTCAAGGTTGCAAATGTGTCTGAGGGAATCTTTTCAAGCTTGTCCATGTTTCTGAAACGATGTTTAGAATCTTGCCAATATGTCTGAGGGGATGTTTTCAAGCCTGTCCATGTTTCTGAAGAGATGTTTACAAGCTTGCCAATATGACTGAAATGGATGTTTTCAATCTTGCCACTATGTCCAAACGGATGTTTACAAAATTGTCACTAGGTCTGAAGTGATATTTTTAAGCTTGCTACTATGTCCACACGAATGTTATCAAGCTTGCAACTACGTCTGAAGGGATGTTTTTAAGCTTGCCACTATGTCCAAATGGATGTTTTCACGCTTGCAAATGTGTCCGTGGGGATATTTTCTAGCTATACAATGTGTCTGAAGGGATGTTTACAAGCTTGCAAATGTGACTTTATGCAATGTTTTCAAGCCTGCCACTATGTCTGATGTGAATTTTTTAAGCTTGCCACTATGTCCAAATTGATGTTTTCACGCTTGCCAATGTGTCTGAATGGATGTTTGCAAGCTTGACAATATGTCTGAAGGGATGTTTTCAAGCTTGCCACTATGTCCAAAGGGATGTATTCAAGCTTGCATATGTGTCTGAGGGAATGTTTTCAAGCTTTACACTATGTCCAAATTGACGTTTTCACGCTTGCCAATGTGTCTGAATGGATGTTTGCAAGCTTGCCAATATGTCTGAAGTGATGTTTTCAAGCTTGCAAACATGTCTGAAGCGATGTTTTCAAGCTTGCCAACTTGTCAGAGTAATGTTTTCAAGCATGTAAATTATGTCCAAATTTATGTTTTCAAGCTTGCAAATTAGTCTGAAGGGATGTTTTCAAGCTTGCCACTATGTCCAAACGAATGTTTCAAGCTTGTCCATGTTTCTGAAGGGATATTTACAAGCTTGCCAATATGTCTGAAGTGATATTTTCTAGCTTACTACTATTTCCAAACGGATGTTTTCAAGCTTGCAAACGTATCTGAAGGGATGTTTTCAAGCTACCGTTTTCGTCAGAAGCAATGTTTTCAAGCATGTAAATTATGTCCAAATTGATGTTTTCAAGCTTGCGAATGTGTCTGAGGGATATTTTCAAGCTTGTCACTATTTCTGAAGTTATATTTTTAAGCTTGCCAATGTGTCTGAAGGGATGTTTGCAAGCTTGCCATTTTGTCTAAAGTGATGTTTTCTAGCTTACCAGTATTTCCAAAGTGATGTTTTCACGATTGCAAACGTATCTGAAGGGATGTTTTCAAGCTACCCTATTTGTCAGAAGCAATGTTTTCAAGCATGTAAATTATGTCCAAATTGAAGTTTTCAAGCTTGCAAATGTGTCTGAGGGGATGTAATCAAGCCTGTCCATGTTTCTCAAGGGATGTTTACAAGCTTGCCAATATGACTGAAATGGATGTTTTCAATCTTGCCACTATGTCCAAAGGGATGTATTCAAGCTTGCAACTGTGTCTGAGGGAATGTTATCAAGCTTGCAACTATGTCCAAATGGATGTTTTCACGCTTGCAAATGTGTCCGTGGGGATATTTTCTAGCTATTCAATGTGTCTGTAGGGATGTTTACAAGCTTGCAAATGTGACTTTATGCAATGTTTTCAAACCTGCCACTATGTCTGAAGTGAAAATTTTAGGCTTGCCACTATGTCCAAATTGATGTTTTCACGCTTGCCAATGTGTCTGAATGGATGTTTGCAAGCTTGCCAATATGTCAGAAGGGATGTTTTCCAGCTTGCCACTATGTCCAAACGGATTTTTCAAGCTTACAAATGTGTCTGAGGGAATCTTTTCAAGCTTGTCCATGTTTCTGAATGGATGTTTACAAGCTTGCCAATATGTCTGAATGGGATGTTTTCAAGCTTGCCACAATGTCCAAAGGGATGTTTTCAAGCTTGCAAACGTGTCTGAAGAGATGTTTTCAAGCTTGCCTTTGTGTGAGAAGCAATGTTTTCAAGAATGTAAATTATGTCCAAATTGATGTTTTCAAGCTTGCAAATGTGTTTGTGGGGATGTTTTCAAGCTTGTCCATGTTTCTGAAGAGATGTTTACAAGCTTACCAATATGTTTGAAGGGATGTTTTCAAGCTTGTCACGATGTCTAAACGAATGTTTTCAAGCTTGTCCATGTTTCTGAAGGGATATTTACAAGCTTGCCAATATGACTGAAAGGGATGTTTTCAATCTTGCCACTAAGTCCAAAGGGATGGTTTCAAGCTTGCAAACATACCTGAAGGGATGTTTTCAAGCTTGCCACTATGTCCAAATGGATGTTTACAAAATTGTCACTAGGTCTGGAGTGATATTTTTAAAGCTTGCCACTATGTCCACACTAATGTTATCAAGCTTGCAACTACGTCTGAAGGGATGTTTTCAAGCTTGCCACTATGTCCAAATGGATGTTTTCACGCTTGCAAATGTGTCCGTGGGGATATTTTCTAGTTATACAATGTGTCTGAAGGGATGTTTACAAGCTTGCAAATGTGACTTTATGCAATGTTTTCAAGCTTGCCACTATGTCCAAATTGACGTTTTCACGCTTGCCAATGTGTCTGACTGGATGTTTGCAAGCTTGCCAATATGTCTGAAGGGATGTTTTCAAGCTTGCCACTATGTCCAAAGGGATGTTTTCAAGCTTGCAAACATGTCTGAAGCAATGTTTTCAAGCTTGCCTACTTGTCAGATTAATGTTTTCAAGCATGTAAATTATTTCCAAATTGATGTTTTCAAGCTTGCAAATGTGTCTGAGGGATGTTTTCAAGCTTGTCACTATGTCCAAATGGATGTTTACAAAATTGTCACTATGTCTGAAGTGATATTTTTAAGCTTGCCACTATGTCCACACGAATGTTATCAAGCTTGCAACTATGTCTGAAGGGATGTTTTCAAGCTTGCCACTATGTCCAAATGGATGTTTTCACGCTTGCAAATGTGTCCGTGGGGATATTTTCTAGCTATACAATGTGTCTGAAGGGATGTTTACAAACTTGCAAATGTGACTTTATGCAATGTTTTCAAGCCTGCCACTATGTCTGATGTGAATTTTTTAAGCTTGCCACTATGTCCAAATTGATGTTTTCAGGCTTGCCAATGTGTCTGAATGGATGTTTGCAAGCTTGCCAATATGTCTGAAGGGATGTTTACAAGCTTGCCAATATGACTGAAATGGATGTTTTCAATCTTGCCACTATGTCCAAAGGGATGTATTCAAGCTTGCAAATGTGTCTGAGGGAATGTTTTCAAGCTTGCCACTATGTCCAAATTGACGTTTTCACGCTTGCCAATATGTCTGAATGGATGTTTGCAAGCTTGCCAATATGTCTGAAGGGATGTTTTCAAGCTTGCCACTATGTCCAAACGGATGTTTTCAAGCTTGCAAATGTGTCTGAGGGAATCTTTTCAAGCTTGTCCATGTTTCTGAAGGGATGTTTACAAGTGTTGGATTTAATATTTTATACATTTTTATAATTCCTATCAAGCACTCAAATGTCATGTCACATAAAGGGTGTGCGTGTCTTTCAGAGTCAGAGTCAGAGTCAGAGTTTCTTTATTGTCATTCGCACCTCATGTGGTACATGTGGTGGAGCGAAATTATGTACACAGGGTCCCAGTTACATCCAACAATAAAATGTATAAGAAAAACAGTAATAACATCTAAGATATGAACTAAGAAAAACATCAACTAAATATACACTAAGCACTCATAACATAAAACATTGAACATCACCACAAACATGAACATGAGTCTGTGAGCAGATGTGCACGCATGAACAC
>NW_023621120.1:0-5821 GCF_014905685.2 Nematolebias whitei
ATATATATATATATATATATATATATGCATTTTAAACCCTTTCCACAATCTTGCAAGTTTCTAAACAATGTTTCTAAACTCTAAACGCACTAAAAGAGCAAAGCTGCCATGAACTCAGCTCTCTGCCACGGCTGCATTCTGTGCTCTCGGCCACGCCCACTTCTCCGCTGAAGAACGGAGATTGAAGAAGAGGGAGGAGGAGCTACAGGAGGAATTATCTCCTGCAGTGTGGGCTGCACACAGGTGCAGCAGGTGCTAAATAATTTAAAACAATCAATTTTAAATAAAAATTCCATGACGATCGCTCATCCATCAATCAGCCAAATGTGCATCATGCCCAACCTTATTTTGAAAAACCGTCATAAAGCGAGTCTGTGAAAAACGAACTGCAAAGTAGCGAGGGACTACTGTATTTAATTTTTACAGTCTAAACTACTATGAGCATAACTCTCAGTTTAATTAGACTTTATCTCATTTTTCTTGTCTTTGTTCATAATAATAAACAATATATATGATAAACTGGTAGTATTTGATAGATAAACAACATTTAAACATATAAAAATATGTTAGTGTTGTTCAGTTACAAAAGTCATGGTGTTCACACGCCAGAAAATCTTTGAATCTCAAAAAACCTGCGCACTGGATTTGTTTTTGTCATAGCAATGAACAATGTTTCATAGTTTATTGTGTGCTGTCTGCTGTTGTGCTACATGGTGAAGTAATGATAAAAATACACTTCCTCTTGGATTGATAAGAATGGGAAAAAGGGAGAAGAATAGCGAATGAGTCAAGGTGATGACAAAATGAGGGATCATAGGATGAAAAAGTGGGGGCTCATGAAACCTTTCTTTGAAGTAAACACTTTTTGCAGAAATGATAGGCCGGAAAAAAAAGCACAAATGCAGTCAGCATACCAACTGACATAAAAAAAGCCAATACAGAGGATTCAATGGAAGCAGCGAGACAAAAAGCAAAGAAAAGCATGCAGCTTTGACTTGAATGGATGTTACGTAAGGGTCAAGGTTAAAGGCAACAGTTGTCTGTGAAACATTAGAATGGACCTTTCAGGGATTGTTACGCATCTGCAATTGCATTACTCACATATTCACCTGCTCTCAGAAATACAAAGCAGCAGCGGAGAATAAAGATAAACAGCTTCACAAAAACTAGGTTTCCATGGCGATGAGTTGAAGATGTATACTCTATGAAAATAAATGTTGCCTGGTGCATTAATATTGTGAGCGTCTATCTTTATTATAGTTTAAAAATACCAAAACTCAAACTATTTATTCATAATGGCTGGAAAATACATTCTTTCAAGTGTGAGGTATGAATGATATTTACTGAAACTAGTTTTAAAAAAAGCTATGATCTAAAACAAAGCAAAAAGCAAATAAAACGTTAGACAAAAGCTAGAATAAAGGAGTAACTAAAAACAAACAAACAACAATCCCACACACAAAACATTAGCTAAAGCCCAAAGTAGTAGAACACTAGCTAACCAAAAGCTAAACGTTGCAAAATGCCAACTGAAGCTTATGATTAAACTGCCAAAAACATTAAAAGGCTAACTAAAAATGGCATAAGATGAATAAAACACAGCAAGAACACTGAAGCAGATTCCCCAGAGAACCATATGTATTTATTAACATTTATGTAACCAGCCAAATCCCATTGAGATCCCAGATCTGTTTTGCAATGGAGGCCTTGGACTGAAGGCAGCCTAACATGCATGTTTTTATACTCACTGTGGGAGGAAACTGGAGTTTCCAGAAGAGACCCACGCAAATATGAGGAGAACATGCAAACTCCACACAGAAAGATTCCAGATCCATACCGGGATATGAATCCAGAACGTTCTTGCTGTGAGGTAACAATGCTAACCACTGATCCATCGTGTTGCCAGTGTTTATAAGGAATCAAAGAGATACAGTATCAATGAGATAAATACTTGGATATGAAACAAATAGTGTGAAAGTAAATGTTACAAAAAAGTCATAATACTCATTTCTTGAATGAGATTACAGTAGTCACTACTTTATTGCAGGGGAGCTGTACCCTGAAGCTCCGCGATACGTGAAAAACCGCAAAGTAGAATTAGTAGTACAAGTAGTAAGTAGTAGTTTATTTTAGTATTTATATATATGAATATATTATTTCATTTCAATTTTTTGTTTATTTTAAATAGGACAATACATATTAACCAACATGTCAGTGGTAAGCATCAATGTAAATATGCCGGAGTTAGCACAACAGCTAATTTTCATCCGTTGTCTTAAGGCAGGTAAGAACAGGAAACATCCCACAAAACAAAGAGCAGAGAATAATACAAACATCTCCTGCATAACACATAACACAACATGAAATTACAATAAAGATATGATGCCATGAGAAAATAGACAAAGTAATCTACACACGAGTGCACCTCTGGTTAGTTTTCAGCCAAAGTTTCAAAGAGTTTTTAAAGCTGGAGTAGGTGCCACAGTTCCTGATAGAAACTGGCATTGTGTTCCACGACTGCGGCCTCGGATGGACACCATCATTTGGCCAAATTTAGTCCTGCGCTGCTGTACATTACAATCGCCTCTGGTCAGTGGTCTTGTGTTTACTGTACTTGTTTATATTAAAGCGTTTTAAAACCCTTTCCACACTCTCTTTCTAAACTCTAAATGCTCTAAAAGAGCACATCATGTCATGAACTCAGCTCTATGCTACGGCAGCACTCTGCGCTGTTGGCCACGCCCACTTCTCCACTGCAGAACGGAGATCGACAGAGGAGGAAGGAGGAGGAGCTGCAGGAGGAAGTTTCTCCTGCAGTGTGGACTGTACACAGGTGCAGCCGGTGCTAAATGATTTTAAATTATTCATTTTAAATAAACATTCCATGCCGATCATGCGGCTCATCCATCAATCAGCCAGTTGTGTGTCATGTCCAATCTTATTTTGAACAAACATGATATAGCGAGTCCGTGTAAAATGTACTGCGAAATAGCGAGGGACTACTGTAATGGCAAAAAACCAAACAAAAAAAACAAGGAATAAATCATATGAATGCTGAATCAGCAGTCTAACAACAAGTGCAGTTGTTAGTCTATTTGTAAAGAGCTTATAGATGACACACATAAAAGCACATGCAGAAATTAAAAATCTAGTCATGTTGTAATAAAGATTCATTAACGCAGCTATTCACTGGAGTCAACTACACCAAGATGCAGCGTGAAAACATGCCAACTGTACATCAGAGTTGTTGAATAACTGGAGTCAAGTGGAAATCTTATTCCACAAAAGCACTTTCAGATTTACAAATTGAAATTCCAGTTTAAAAATTAAACAGACATTTTTTCACCTATGCTTGACAAAAAAACCCCATGAGCTCTCAAGCTGCTGGATCTCATTTGGTCCCTTGATTTTCCAAAAGTAGTGGCAGAGCTTTTAGCTCTTTTAGGCTTTTCCCTTGCAAAACTAGACTCTAGTTGGGGTTATCTCTCCAGATCAAGCTTGTTCCTTGTGTCTGGCTTGAGGGACTCTCAGCCACCCTGTTAGTTTTCCTGTTATAGGCCTAAGCTGCTGGAGGACATACCATGATGCTCTGAGCACTTCTCCTCTCTCCGTTGTCTTTACTCTGTAAACGCCATTACTGCTTCCATTAACTTTATGTTTGTCTTCTTTCTTTTTTTCCCACAGCAGCTATTCTTGGCCTACTGCTTTTTATTTCCTCATGTTTCCCTCTTGTCCTCTCCCCCAAATGAGGCAGATGGCTGCCTCTGAGTGTTGTGCTATCGTCTTTATTCTCAGAGTTTTTAGTTTTATTATAATTGAATCGAAATGCATTTAACAGACTTGAATTGTCAATGTTTACATTGAATGACTTTATGACTGCACTGTATTGTTATTATTAGGTAATTGTTGGAATATTAATACAAAATGCATTATCAGCCGCAGATCCTGAAGGCAGCGCACTAATGTTTTTACCCATGTTTTGGTATGTGTGTGTTTTTTTGTCTGTACTGTTAGCAAAATAGCTCAGGAATCTCTCATTGGGTTTTATTGAAACTTTTTTACAAAATGGGTTGGCTTCTCAATCAATTACTTTTTAGAGTTAACTCAAGTCAATATGGCCACCACAGCAAAGCAATTTTAGCAAACACACAAAGTGTTGTATTTCAGGCAATCTGATGTAAAAAAAATAGCTACAATTTGTGCATTAATGGCTGAGACTGATCACCAATCAATTCATACATTGATTGCTAAATGATTGTGTAAGACCTGTGTTCAAAAATTGGTCCTGTTCTAATGGGATCTGTCTGTTAGCTAAAAATGATAATAAAAATAATAATAAATAAACAATGCAGGGTTTTAATGAAGCCCTCTGAAAATAATCATTAGATGAACATAAAGAACTAGAGGAAAGCCAAAGAAATATGGATGCATTTAGAGAGGACATGGAGGTAGTTGGAGTGAGGACAAAGGATGCAGGGGACAGAGAGAGATGGAGATAAATGACTTAATGTGGTGACCCCTGAAAAGGTAACATCCTAAAAAGAAGAAGAAGGATGAACATCTATAACTGCGTAACTTTTGGAGTTAAGCCAATTAGATATAGCTGTTGCAGCTAATCAAAATTAGGCTTCACAAAAAAATGTCCACACTTCAGTGAATTTTACAGATACTGAGCAAAACTTTGGCGGGATAGTTGCTCACAGTCATTACCTAAACATACTATACCAGATTATTTTCATTCAACCTTTATTTAGACAGGTAATCCCATTGAACCTCGAGGACTCATTTACAAGAGAGACCTGATTTCAACAAAGAATGATGACAACAATGGACAACGGTGACAACAATAAACAGTTTATAAAAAGGCATACAGATTGTTTTACAAATAGGATGGCAAAAAAATAACAAAAAAAGCAAGATTATAAGGCGAATGTAGAAAACTAAAAACAGGAACATTACAAGATTACAGTGGTACAGTGGTCCTGAGGTGTAAATGAACATTTGAAAAAACGGAATTACATTAAGCCAAAGCTGAAGTGGCCGAAGCTGAAGTGGCTGAAGCAGAAGTGGCCGAAGCTGAAGTGGCCGAAGCTGAAGTGGCTGAAGCAGAAGTGGCCGAAGCGGAAGTGGCCGAAGCGAAAGTGGCCGAAGCGGAAGTGGCCGGAATCACACTTGAAAAAATGGAATTACATTTGAGAAAATGGAATTACATTAAGCCAAACCACCTCAGGGCCACCGTAATTTTATGTTAATAAAGTAAAAATATATAAAATAAATAAATAAATACCCCCCCCCCCCCCCACACACACACACACACACACACACACACACCCACACCACCACCACCACAATTTCTGGTTTGGTTTAATGCAATTCCGTTTTTTCAAATGTTGTTGTGTTTTTGTTGTTTTTGTTGCGTTTTTTCAAATGTAATTCTGTTTTTTCAAATGTAATTCTGTTTTTTCAAATGTTGTTCACTAACACCTCAGTGCCACCGTACAGCAGTCCCTCACTACTTCGCGGGTCGTTTTTCGCGGACTCACTCTATCACAGTTTTTCAAAATAAGATGACACACAATTGGCTGATTGATGGATGAGCCGCATGATGGGCATGTAATTTTTATTTAAAATAAATTATTTTAAATTATTTAGCACCTGCTGCACCTTTGTGCAGCCCACAGCTCCAGAAAAAGCTTCCTGCTGCAGCTGATCAGCTGTTCTCCATGCAGAGCAGAGAAATGGATGTGGCCAAGAGGTGGCAAAGTGCAGAGGAAGCAGGGAGGTGAAATCATGACATTCTGTGCTCTTTTAGAGCTTTAGA
>NW_023621121.1:0-5820 GCF_014905685.2 Nematolebias whitei
CTCCAGATTGACTGGGTCGGACCACTCACTAAGACCTCTAGAGGAAATAAATATTTTCTCACGGTAACCTGCGCGTTTACCAAATGGGTAGAATGTCTACCAGCCCCTAATGACACAGCACAAACCACTGCTATGTTATTAATGAATCATGTATTCTCAAGGTTTGGACTTCCCCTCAGGGTGAACTCAGACCAAGGTACACACTTCACAGGTGAAGTAATGAAGGAACTGTGGAAGACGCTAGGCGTCAAAGCCAACTTCCATATTGGCTACCATCCACAGGCTTCAGGCCAGGTTGAGAGAGCAAACAGGGACGTGAAACTCCCTCTGGTCCTCATGGCCATAAGGGCCACTCCACACACATCGACTGGCATCTCTCCTTTCGAGATGATGACGGGTCGACAAATGACTCTCCCTCTACACCTGTTGTACCAACCAGGCGATGCTGCCATGGCAACAGCCTACACTACACAACAATACATGAAAGACTTGGAAAAACACCTTAAAAACACTTTTGCTTTCGCACAGAAAAACCTGAAAAAATCAGCTGAAGGACGCAAAGCATACTACGACCAAAAGGCCTCTCACGAGGAACTCCAAGTGGGAGACAGGGTCTAGTACTACACGTTTGCCCCCACAACTGGGAGAAGAGAGTCCGGGACCGGAACTCTCGCCCGTAAACTGATGCCCAGATGGACTGGACCCCATCTGATAACAGACAAACTGTCTCCAGTTGTCTATCAGATAAAAATCAGTAAAGGCCAAAAAGAGCCAACTGTTAAATGGGTACATCGAAACCAGGTTAAACCACACAAGGCGTGCAATAACTCCTCAGGAGACAAAGATCTCACAAAATCTGACCTCGTGGGAATAAGGGTCATCCAAGCAGAAGATAACTAATGGATAATAAACTTAACCATAGTTTAAACTCACAGGACCTACCCTTGACGGTTACGAAGCTAAGACCTATCTCTTTGTGTTTCCATAGGACAATGATGGTACCACTCCTGGTAATCTTCACCCTCTTGGGTGCCATCCAAGAAGGGCAAGCCGAGATCGTAACCCTTGGGCCCACCTCAGGCATCGCTCTGAGGGACCAGCCGGGATTGCTCATCACAGACTGCCGCCTATACACTCGGAAGGTCTTCGTCCGCTTCGACCCCCAAACCGTGATCAGACAACACATTAACCTTAAAAACGAGTGGCTAAACAAAACATGGTATACGGTATCCCTAGAGAGTGCAAAAGGAGAGATCCGGCACGTCCTAAAGCAACTACATAAGTTCACTTACACCCAACAAGAGTTGGGCGGAACAGGTAGAAGGCAAAAGCGCGGCATCGGCGGGCTTTTGCTTGCTGCTTCGTCACTAGGATCGCTGTTTAGCCTAGGTTTGTCCGCATTCAACACTGTCAGTATAGCGTCCTTAAAACAACACGTGTCTGAAGTAGAGAGTGAGGTCCCAAAGATCCGAGCACTAATGGACCTTCAACAAACAAAACTGACACAAGTGACTGAAACCGTGAAAGATACTGTTCTAGTGCTGAATACTCACACCCAAGAAATCAAAGCCCTCGTACATGCGGTAAATGAGTTAACCCTTAAGGTTGAAATGGATTACGCTGTCGCACACCTGATGGATAGGATCTTTGCTGACATGCTTAGAGATATCAGCTCGTCGGTTGATACACTAGCCACCGGCAGGATTCCACCGTATCTAGTCTCGCTACAGATGGTGGACGACATCCTCAACTCCGCTACGCGCGAAAAAGTTACGCAAACGCAGGCTCACCTGGCTTACACTCTCGGTAGCGCGATCCCAATCTACGTCAATCACAAGACGTTTGAAATGGCGTTCATTATCAACCTACCGATAATTCCCTCAAATGGCATATACAGACTCAGGGACGTCGTCAATGTTGGCAATTGGCACGGTGAAAACCATGTTCAAATTGACACACCAAGGATGGTTACGTACCACGACGATAACCCCTCAGTTTATCTAGCTCCAAACCTTCAGATGTGTGTTCTCACTCGGGAGATACATTATCTGTGCCCGAGCAAACCGTTTGTGTGGAATAAAACCGCGGGCATATGCGGGTTGACACCTATTCCGGAAACCTCTAAGTGCTCAACGACCATAACGCCACGACACCTGGCTAAGGCCGCAAAGGCGGAAATCGTTGGATCACGTTGGCTAGTGAACACCCCCCAAAGAGAGGCGATCATGGCCTACGAGCAACCTGGGGCAAATAGACCCTTGACCTTACCGGACAAAACAATGTGGATCAGTGTTCCCCAGGGGACAACCATACACATTGGTGATTTGACGCTCTATCACCTCGATCCGGGACAATGGGAAGCAACTCTGGACGACTCAGAGTACCTAGAAAACATGACTATAGACATAGATCCTGGAACCTTAGGAAGGATCCGGTTTGAGGGTACCAAGGTCGTCGACGTGGAACCGATAAACCGAGTTCTCAAGTCCCTCAGGTCCGAGAATAATAACCCAATCCAACCGATTGCCTATGCGTGGTCAAGTGCAGACACGTTAGTCGTAGCCCTGCTAATGAGCTGAGTGAAGCTGACACCCCACCCACTTCCAAAATTAAAGCAAATAGTCTGAATGGTTAGTGCTCCGTTAGTGCTGGTTTGTGCCGTTAAAATTTACGTTTGTGCTGCTTTGGTTTAAGAGATATTAAAAGTTATAATTTTGACCTGTAATAGACGCTCAGGCGCGTTCACACGTCCTCAGGCGCGTTCACGCACACGTCAGGGCAGAGCGTTTACTTAAGGCGGGCGCGCGCTCCGGCTGTAATTGTGTGGATCAGATTAGACAACAAAAACACAACTGTCGTAAATGTTTCCTTTTAGTACCTGATTGCGGTTATAAAGGACGCGTGAACGCGCCTGACCACGCGTGAACGCGCCTGAGCGTCTATCACAGGTCAAAATTATAACTTTTAATATCTCATAAACCAAAGCAGCACAAACAAAAATTTTAACGGCACAAACCAGCACTAACTGAGCACTAACCATTCAGACTATTTGCTTTAATTTTGGAAGTGGGTGGGGTGTCAGCTTCACTCAGCTCTGCTAATGACGAAAATCCTCGTGATATGCGGGATACTCATATCCCTGTTCCGGGGCCTCCGGTCACTCCGAGTCCAACAAGATCGCCATGCAGCGCACCTCAATATGATTATGTCTCGCGCACGCGGGTCTGCAAAGAAACAAACAAATAAACGGGACAGCGTGACTGAATCTGGCAACCAGGGTGAGAAGAAGCAGTGAAACGTTGTTTCTAGATGCTTAGTCACTACTCTTGTCGATGTTGAAACGTTGTTTAATTGGTTTTGGTATTGTTTCTGAAGAAAGAATGAATTTTGTGTGTAGTTTTAGTTGGAGACTGTAAAGGGTTTTAACTATGCCAACATGCAGTTCATTCGTTAAAATGCCATCTTTGCGGAGTCAATGTAGATTAATGCTACCTTAAATACCATAATCTACATTGGTCTCACGACGCTTAAGCCGAACCTACTCGAACAATTCTATTCGGGGGGATAGCTAATTCTTTTTGATGAGTCTCGCCATAGACTTCCAAAACATTTATGAGGAAACCAAACACCCAATCTCAAGTCGTTCGTCTAAAAGACAACAGACAATTGAACCAAACTATATTTTGCCATGTAAAGCTAACTTAAACCAAGTTAGGAATGGAAAAATAGTTTGGAACACTCTTCTATAGGTATAAATCCCTATAGTTACCCTTTTCAGCATGTTCCACTCCTTAACTGGTAGCTGTAGCTGTTCCTAATCATAATAGCTTACACACCAGGTGCATATAGTTTAAGGCCTTATGTAAAATCCCCTTCATAAGCCCACCTTAAACCACATAATTGCATGACACATTTGAACCAGAACGGCACAGACTGGACATCCAACTAGCGACGACCTTCGCTGGAGGAGACCTGCAATCCTGACGTTGGTCTCCACTCTTCATCCAGTGGCCGCATCTTCAGTTCAATTCAAGGGAACTCCTCTGTATGCTGATCAATCAACACTTCCAATCGTTGTGGATTAATCGTTGTGGATTTACCGTTGTGGATTATATGACTTTTTCCAATGGATTACAGACTCTGTTTCCAAGGGGTTAAAGCATTGCTACAATGGAATTACCAACAACATTATGGAATTACCATCAACACAATGGAATTACCAAAAACATTGTGGATTACATCCTTTGACTTTGTTTTCCTTGCTGGATTACTTTTGACTTTTGTTTTCCTTACTGGATTACTTTTGACTTTTGTTTTCCTTGCTGGATTACATCAAGCTCAAGGACATTCGAAGGCGTAAGTTCATGTTGGAATTCATCCCCATGGACAGGCGATGATTTCCAAAGGGGGGACTGTAGTGAACTAGGCCTGAGGTCAAATCCTGACCTTAAGGACCTTATGGGACAGAAACTGTCATTTCATTGATTTGAATCCAGAAATACAGGTTGACCCATCCTGAGACTTTCTTTCTTGAATTAATCAAGTGAAAGAACACTACTTTCAATTATCATTACTATTTTACAAATGTTTGATAATCAAATTGTGTTAGTTCAATCCATTTTTAAATGTTGAAGTGAACTACTCATTTTTAAATCAACTGTGAAACAGTAATAACGATTTTTAATCCTCATTCAAAGTGGAAATCAAGTTGGAATATGTTACAGAGTAATGATTCAATTTCTTGATCGTCTGTTTGAAATGAGCAAGTTGTGTAAGTTGGTCAAAGTTCAAGTTTCGGTCAACTGCAAGTTTACTGAAAAAGAAATGTCATGTTTAACTTTTACAGCAAGATACTAGAGAATTGACTCCACGAAGTCTGAGTTCTTCATAATATCTTTTGTCTGTTCTTAAACAATCTTAATCTTTTTCCTTGACTTTTTAATAACACCTTACATCACAAAACACACCTCTGTTTTGGTCCATCGACCAATCAGAAACTCCCAAATGAACCGGAAATAGAGCTCTTTAAATGTCGGTACTTCCTAGTTCAACCCAGTTGGAGTCGGGTGGAGAGTTTGCAGCTCCAGTCGTTTGGGAGAACAGAAGTCCAGCATAATCCAGAGCTCTTCCGAGTCTTGTGGGAATTATGACATCTTCCACCTCTGAGTGGAACTTCTGAAGCACTCCACTCATGTGAAGTCCACCTTGAGGTGAACTGTTGTTGATGAAGTCCCGCCACTACTCCGGACGGTTCTCTGCCATCCTACGGAGACGCTGGACCGGTAGCTTAACTGGAGCTCCGCTTCCACTGATTCATCGTCAGAGAGGTAATGAGTCGAGTTCACTACCGAGCGTACCGAGGAAAGCTGGGTCGAATGGAGGGTGCCGTTCTGTTCAACACTTTTCACTCACACACACACCATCTCCCTCCCTCTAAACTTCAATCTTTAAACTTTTCTATCTGCTAGAAATCATTCCAGATATTTTTCAGAAATGTCTGTTGTGAAGTTTTTCAACCATTGCCGTATGGTTAATGTCTGTTGTACTGCTGGAAGTGAGAAAACAATCGCCGTATTGTTTCCTCCTTGTAAAACTTGCTAAATTAGCCATGTTGTTATTTTCAATTTGCCAGTTAATGTAAATGTATGATGTTAAAATTTTGATTCTGAAAATAAATGACCACGTTCATTTTGATGGGTCAAAGATAATTAACGTCTCACGTTACATTTTTAATTATTCAATGCACGTACATTATACAGTCCAGAAAAATGAAAGAATCCGTTTAATTTATGAATATATATCAGCATATGTTCATCTACA
>NW_023621122.1:0-3357 GCF_014905685.2 Nematolebias whitei
AAAGGTTGTTAAGAAGGTGAAGAGGAGACGAATAATATCTGATTGGTTGAGCTGAGAAATGAAAAGGCTGAATGTGATTCAAATAAGTGATAAAGTTCACAATCACATTTGACTCTTCAAGAGAATTGTGTGTAAATAAATCAAACAATGATGTGTTTGAAGCTTTAAGGTCAAAATGCAGGTAAATCCAGTCAGAAATGTTCTTTGTATAAAACTAAACACTAGAACTCGACCTGACTGGATAAATGTGGATCCAGCAACACAATTCCCTCAAAAACTACGTTTCTACTGCAGCTTTGCAAAGTATTACTGTGTGAATGTAAAATATGTCGTATTTAATTGTAATATGTTTCTTCTGAGTGTTTTGTCTGGCTCCATGTTACTTCATTAGTTGGGTCCATGTTTGGTTTGTGATGAACAGAACTCCACAATCAAATCAAACCATCCAGTGGCTCTATTGTTGTGACGATGCATCCCATGATGTCCACTTGTGTTCAAGTGTCAGCTCAGTTTGTGTACAAGTACTAGATTGTATGATGTGTTGAGTGTTGTATCACAGTTTCATGGTGGCTGGCTCTGCCTTCAGCAGGAGCAGTTCTGTTCGCACTTTCATGTTTTACCAGAGCTCTTTGTAATTATATTTTTATAAAGTATGCTATATTTTAAAACTACACACATATTTTACATCCAACATGTAGATTTTTATTCAATAACAATAAAATGAAGTCGGCTCTTATTAAAGAAGGATGTGACAGTGTGAGGTTTGAAATGTTATTTTTCTTATTAAATGTAACAATAGACATCATTATGATGATGTCACTTTTAAATGTGACTTGAATTGTGTTTGATTTGTGCAACAACTGTTCCATGTGATCTCTGCAAACCCACCTGGAGCACGGCCTCCAGGGAGACTAAATAATCAAAGAACAAAACTATAATGATCCAAAGAGAAATGACTTGTGATCTGAAACATAAAGATCCATGAAATCATGATGAAAACACACTGATCGTGACATCATCACAGAGAAATCATCTTCAGTGCTCTTTATGAAATGGAAGAAGTTACAGGAAGCAGCTTTATGTCGTCCACATGACGTTTATCATTTGAAATGATTGAGTCATTTTTACATTCACATATTAATAACAGCTTTATGGTGAGAGTTACTGATCTAAACAATTGTAAAATAGTGTAAATTCATTAAAGTATGAAGGAGATGAAGGTGTAACATTCCTTGAACTCATCAGAACATCTGGTCATAGTGGATGTAGTTTGAGCGTTTGAGTCAAACTGTACAGATGACCTTATGAACAATCTCAGGTTATTGTGGGAGATCATTTGTGATCTGTTACCTCTTGAAATATGTTTTGAGGATGACTCTCAGCTACTGCCACATCAGCTGCAGTTCAGTATCTGACACACTCAGTACTTGTGATTTTTGGTTCAATTAGCTGTGGTGGCCATCTTGAATAGGTCGACTCCTAAAGATAGATTTACTTACAAATATTACTTTTAGAGACTTTGACTCAAATCAATCACTAATTTCATAACATCATTTGAGAATGTAAAGGATAAATAAAGAATCATTTTAACTCAGATCAATGAGATTTCTAACTTATTGAGCAGATCTGGTGAGACACGTGAGAAATCATCAAGGTCAAACCAGTCTCTCATCTCCACTAGTGATGGTCAACAAATTGAACTTGTATCTTCATTCAAATATCTGGGATTTTTAATTGATGACAAATTGTCTTTTAAAGCTCATGTTCAGTTTACTGTAAATAATCTGAAGCTTTTACTTGGATTTTATTGTCAGAATAAATCCTGCTTTTCTTTTAGGGTAAAACAGAAATTGGTGGAGTCAACTTTTCTTCTGATTATTGACTATGGTGATGTATTATACATGAACGCCTCTGCTCAATGTCGTCACATGCTGGATAGCGTGTATCATGGCGCTTTGTGGTTTATTACAAATTATGGAGCCCTAACTCATCACTGTCTCTTGTATGAAAAGGTAAAATGGCCGTCTCTGCATGTACGTCGGCTTGACCATTGGTATGTTTTGATTTACAAGACTATTCTTAAGTTGACAGCACCTTATCTTTCATCTTTGTTAACTTTAAACAACACGACCTACACCCTCCGGTCTCAAGACTTTTTAAATTTTAGTTTATTTTAATCCTCGTGTCAGAACAGAAAGGGCCAAGAAAGCCTTTAGCTTTTCTGCTCCAACCTCATGAAATAGTTTACAATCAAAGCTTAAACTTGGAGCATTAGTATCTCTGAATGTATTTAATACCATGATAGATCCTTTTTACTGAAGTTGCAGAAGTTTAATTGTTTTAATTGAGTTGTTTGTTATTTAAGTCTATGTTTATTCTGACTATGTGTTGTAACTGTGTTTTTTACTGACTGTTTTTTTTCCACTCTGTCAGTCTTGACCAGGTCTCTCTTGTAAAAGAGCTCTTTTGATCTCAATGGGACAAACCTGGTTAAATAAAGGTTATGATGATGATGAAATGGTTCCACGAGCAGCTCTGAGGCTTGAATGAAGAACTCCTGGAACATGCCGGGTCCTGTTTGTGAATGAAACATTTTTCAGTCAGGTCATCTGGACAGTTTCTTTTTTTGTGCTGAAACGTTTCACCTTCGATCCAGAAGGCTTCATCAGTCAAGGAAACACACAACAAAACTGATTCTTGCCCCAACAGCTTACTCCAAAGTGGAACAAACCAGTTCTGCTTGTGATAAGATGGTCTCTTTGGTACGCCCCCTCCTCCATTGCCGGCCCTCTTCCTTGTTGACAGTCTTATCAAACTGGTTGAAAACAACAAAGTCCATGCTCAATAATCCAGGTTTACAATCCAACATTTTTCAGTCAGGTCATCTGGACAGTTTCAAGAAACTCCTCCCTCACTGAATAGAAACACAGCCCCTCACGTGCTGCTTTACACAAACTTACTAATGTCGTGAAGGCAGCACAGCTGAAGAGGATTATTATTTAATATATGTAAATAGTTTATTTTTTAGACATTTATTTTGTACAGTTACAGCTGTTTGTTAATAAATGTGCCTGTGTGACAACTGGGACAAAGCTTTGACTCTGAAATATATTCTTGTTATTAATTTATGGAAATAAAAAAATATTGAGATATATATCATATATCACTATTTATCTTAAAATGTCGAGATTATTTTAATAAAATATTTTGGTCCATATCGCCCAGCCCTTGAACAAACAAATGACCACACAAAACTGTGATAAAAGCAAAAATATTATGGATCCATATTCACAAGCGGACGTTAAAAAATTATCTTGTAGTTTGGCAGCAAATATGATCATTCACTGCTTTTATTTT
>NW_023621122.1:3457-5820 GCF_014905685.2 Nematolebias whitei
AACCATCATTTTGGAAGTGGAGGCTGCGTGACGGCAGTTTTTTACTGCCTGACGTTCTCAGAGTTGGGGCAGGAGCTACATGTCAGACCACCACCAACCACACGTTGTTTTCTGTTACAGATGAAGTTCATGTTAATAAATGGTGTGAAGCTGAGAAGAGTTCCTGGGTGAGTGATCCATCAGTTCGCTGGCATCAAACCAAACGTCAGGGTTACATAGGTATGTATTTATGTGCGTATTTAGGTATGTATTTATTTACTGCAGTTTAGTCCCTGTTTACACGGACACGATGGGGGGAAACGTAGGTTTTTTCATGTTACTTGGAGGAAAAGGTCTGCATTGACACAGACAAATTTTGTGTTTACATTAGGGATGGGGCCGATCCAGTATCGGCCTCCGATACCAGCATAATTTACGTATCGGATTTTTCCGATCCACCTGCCGATATTTCCGATCCAGGATGCATGTTGGCTTCAAACTATGGAATGGATTTCTTGAATGGCGGCGTGTCTCATGAACCCAGAGTAATAAGACCCGCCTCACATTCAGGAAATCCAGCTCATAGTTTGCAGCCAGCTACAACGTGAGGGCTGAGTTAGCAACATTGTGGCTAACGGCTAACAAACTTTTCATCGAAACATGTCCGCTGTGTGGAAGTATTTTACACTAAAAACACCACAAAACAAGACAGCAACGTGCATTGTCTGCAGAGCCATAGAATCACATGAAACCGCGGTAAAGTTAGTTTTATGATGGACATTTGAGCTCTGTGGCTTCAGCGGGGCACTACTCTTTGTTCAAGAGGAAAGAGGCGACTCGACCCCAGCCAGCCATGTCCAATCTGCTCCGCTCAGTCTGCCCGTCTCTTATGAGGGACAGACTGAGCGCGGCTGCCCCAAATCAGGCTGCCTGCTTCGGATTGAACAAGAAGAAGACATCGCTGAAACCACGGAGCTCAAATGTTTACAGAGAAGTTGCTAAACTTCATCATGATTCATGACCAACCACTATCAGTTGTAGAAAACGAAGGATTTCTCAGCTTTATACTTGCAGTCAAGATATAGTTTACCCTCCAGGAGATATTTATCAGTACAACAGTAGACAATCATAAAAAAACATATTATTTGAAAATTATATTAAAAACAAAAACGGCTACATTATAAAGTGATGTAAAATACTAAAAACAGGAACATGTCTGTTGGTTTATGCCAGGTGTTTGAAGCCATTTAACATTTTATTTAATTCATTCATTTAAAAGAAACAAAATAAAAATAAAAATCATCAAAAAGAAAACATTGAATGAAAAGAGTGCAGAAAGAAGAACAAAAATTCTTATATCTGCCCCTTATTTAAAAAAATAAAATAACTTTAAACAATTACTTAAATTAATCACTTTAATATCCACTTTAAAGCTAGGAATAAAAAGAAACATGTTTTGTGTTAGCAAGAGTATATTCTAACTTTAAAACTCATCCAAAATTAATAAAACTTACCTCAAGTTGTCTTTTTAAACATGCATGCATATATTTGTACAAATTGTACTTGAGAGGAGATTATTACAGCCTCATATAAAATCAATGATGATCGTGATATTGGAACTGGATCGGTATCAGCCGATATTCAGATTTACGTATCGGGATCGGATCGGAAGTTTAAAAAAGTGGATCGGTGCATCCCTAGTTTACATGCAACCGGAGGAATCTCCATCCGCCCTCCCGAATCTGCTGTAGTTACCTGTAGTTACCTGTAGTTACCTGTAGTTACCTGTAGTTACCATGCCGGGTCATTAGTTGGCGCTGTGAATTTTGTACATTCACCTAATGTGCATGCGTGCTGCCTCGGCCCGCTCCTTTCCTCTGGGCTAAAAGCTCAGCTAACAACATCTGAAGTTAAAGCTGGATTTTGGATGAGAGTCGACAGATTTTTACGCCAAGCGGGACCGCTTCATCTAACAGCTCCACACCGGTCGCTGAGCGGACCAGAACCGAGTCGACGATGATGATGTCGAACTTTACTCCGTGATAATCAGCAGTCGATTTACTGCAGGTAAATCAACGTTCTCAATAATGTTAGCTTGTGTTTACTTCGGTTACAAAACAACCAACTGAGTTTTTATTTGTATTTTTCCTGCGAGGAGAAGCTGTCCTCCCACCAGGCGGGCCGGTTCTGAACGAGCCTCGGCCCAGGTGCAGTGCAGGAGGACGTCGGAGAGAAATGTCATTTTGGATGAACTATTCATTTAAAATTCCCCTCATTTCTTCTTTCCAATCCATTGAATGTTTTAAGCTGCATTAAGCAAAGGAGTGACAGCCTGTTCAAGCCAGAAAAACAACATGTCGCCAGAATCCAGGATGAAAACAGAG
>NW_023621123.1:0-4321 GCF_014905685.2 Nematolebias whitei
AGAACCCGTTTAATTGATGAATATATCTCAGGATATGTCATACTACATCTGGTGGCCCGTCCGTACGTTTCTACTACATCTGGTGGCCCGTAACGGTTCATAAACGGACTGTGTATTCGTGTGACAATTGAATATTTCATGTTGGCATGAAAAATTTGCAGATCGTAGCTGTGTTTAAACGCAGCGTGCTGAGCTGCAGCGCTTGGAGAAAAACACTGCATGTTTACGCTAGCGATGCTTTGAAGCTGATACCCAGTCATTGAGTCTTTATGAAAGCTGAAATTGTACGTCTGTTATGTGTAACTAAAGCTGGGTTTGTGTGGAAACGCTTTATTCTGTTAAACTGTGGTCCAGACGGGACTCTGGTCTGGCTTGTTTTGATAAGTTCGAACGAGTTTGTTTTAAATGGTTTAAAAGACGTTTTGCCACGGAGCGCCGCCTCCACTAAGCTCAGAAATTGATTCGTTACATTTTTTAACAGAAAAGAGTGCATTTTGACAGTTTAAAAGACGAAAAGTTGACAAACTATTTCAACCTGACAGTAACATGCTAGTTGGGAAAACGCTGCGTGATTGGTTGAATTCAGCTGCTGTGGAGCGCTCTGATTCGCTGAGAAGTGAATGACGTGCCTACGTCATTTCCTCTCACCCCGTTGTTGCTCTATCATTGGTAGATTCAGTCACGTGACCCGGAAATGAAAACTCGTTTTCTTAGGGAATTAAAATCTGCTTTTTAAAGCTCAAAAACGCTTTAAAGTTGATTCTGATACGATGCTCCGTGTCTTTGAAGCATAATCGCTGAAATTTTGCCACGTTAGAGTTTAAAATCCGTCATTAAATGATGTTTTTGAACAATGCTAGCGATGCTAATTTTAAGCTAACAGCTAACGACCGGATGAGTGACGTGTCACGTCACTTCTTCCATGTCGGAAATGAGCTCGGTTGCAACCGAAGCCTTCGCTGTGCTTAAAATCACTAATTAAAGCTTGCCACATGTCCCTGAAAACTCATGTTCATGCAAAGAAGTCGTGCTTGTTGAAATAACGCCAAGTTTAAGCTTTAAAACCGTTCAGAAATGTTGATTTTAACCAAGTTTAGCCGAAGCTAATTTTAAGCTAAGCGGCTAACAACAGGATGTCAACCGAACGTTCACAGGAAGTTGTCATACGCTCCTGCTGGTAGAAAGCTAAACACTGCCCCCTCCTGTGGAAACTTGGTATCACAGTTTCACTTCAGTTTTAGGTTATTTTGGTGAAATTAAACGTATTTATTTCTGTAAGACGAACTTTGAGTTAACAACGTTCCTCGAGCTGATTTATACTGTTATGTTATCTTACCATTAAAAGTCAGTAAAGTATTTATGCCCAGAGAGGCGTTTACTAGGACATTTTTCATTCACTGATAAATCCTCAAGCAGGTGCAAAATGAAAAAATGAGAACTTTTGGAAGATACAGTTACAGATATTCACAGAGTTGATAAAGTTTACTCATTTGCTAAAAGATAATACACGTTTAATTGCTAGATCACTAAATAAGAGTAAATATATCAGGAAAAAGAGACTTTTCTGATCTTATTTTACCACCTAAAACAACTACATCTTCCTATTTAATTTTAAATAGAAGATATTGGCAGGAGAACAGGAGTAATAACAGTTTTTCTGAAGAAAGACTGATTAATCCTGACACATCATCAATTTTTCTTTTTCTGTTCACCACCTGGTTCTATGAGTAACTGTTAAAATAGCGAGTTTCTGGAAGTAAACGGTTTAAAAAGCGTTTTTAAACTGATGTGCTGTGAGACTTTTTAGAAAATTGCAGGTTTATAAAAATTCAGTGCTTTAGAGTAAAATACACTGAGAAGCTTGGTAATCTAGTATCTGTTAAGAAATAAGCACATAAAAAGTAACACTGCATAGAAGCATTTACTTAAATATTCATGAATTGGGGTAAAACCTGGACAGGTGCCCACATTTGAATAAGTTGACTTATAACAGTACTTTTGTGTAAACCCAGAGCTTAAAATAGTGTGAAAACTCAATGACACTTGAATACAAATATTTACCTGTAAAACATCTAAAGCTGGCAACTGTTTATCCAGAAAAAGTGCTACACAGTGAATGAACATGACAGGGGTATTAGAAAAAGATTTTGATCCTTATGAGATGAAGGGCTGTTTAGAGAATGTGTTAGCACTGCTGACAGCATCCTTACATCCATATGGCAAACAGGCGGACAGCATGAACCCAAAAGAGTTATTGGACAATCTGATGGAGGTTGCAAAGAGTGTGACCTCTACAGAAATTAAAAGGTCAAACTATGAAAAGCTGGCTAAAATGGCAACGTTGCTAAAAGAATCTTACTTTGCATTAAGACGGGATCACGACGAGACAGAGTCACAAGTTTCCCGCTGCAAAGGTGAAATAGATGTGCTTAAAAAAGAGCTGGAAGAACGCAGAGTGGATAAACAAGCATTACTGGGGCTATGTATGCGTTTACAAAGTGATTATCAAACATCACAGGAAAGCTTAAAAGCATGTGAGCAGAAACTAAGAGCGGCAACAAATGAAAGTTCTGACGTGGGGCAAGTTTGTCTGGAACTCAGAGAAGACCATGGACAGAGTCCAGGTCACCCACAAACACCTCAGAAAGATATTGTTGCACCTCCTGCTCGTAATCCACCCTCACCTAAAGTGGTAGGAACAGACCTGAACAGGTCTCCTCCACCAAACATGCAACAGAGTGCATGGAAACTTCTTCTTTCAATGGATGTTCTGCTAAAACTCTCAAAATATGTACAACGCTTTGTACCTGGACCGATGGGTTCAACTGGAACAAAAGCGTACCTGAAAGATCTCGAATTCAGATTTCTACGGTTGAGGATAAGATCAGTATGATAAGGCTCACTTCAGACAAAGAGGTGTTCGCCTTCATCGAGCGTCTACCTGATGCAACGAGAAAGGATTACAACCTTCTGTGTGAGGCTTTGATCAGAGAGTACGACCCCTGCATGGGACCTGCTGGTTTCCCAGCCGCTGACAAGGTCAAGCAGGGCAAGAATGAACATCCAAAGATTTATTACAAAAGAATCTTCCAAGCTTATTTTGGTGACAGAAATGAAACCGGAATGGAGGAAGAAGAAAGTTTTAAATATGTTTTCAGCAAAAATCTCCACAGTGACATACGCATGTCAGTACAAATTATGGCAAATTTCAGAGAAAAATCCATAAATGAGATTAAACAGTGTGCTGTGAATAAGTTCGAGGCATGTTCTCATGCTAAGACGCCCATAGAAGTGTTTCCTGGTATAAAGGTTAAACCCCACTCCCTAGAAATGGAAGGAAGGCGTGCGTCGCCACCTCCTCCTAAAACAGGCGAGAAAAGGCAGTATTTTCAAACTAACAAACCACGTAATGAAGGTGCATGCTGGGACAAAAAGGCTCCTCTTTCAGAGGATGGACGTGATCATCGTAAATGGGACATGCGTAGGACGCAAAGATATGGGATCCAAGAGGACCCATATTATCAGGGGAAATCCGAAGAGGAACCCCCAAAAGACGTACCTAACCCTCCCCCACCTCGGACGAAACGAACCGAGGCGATAAAATCACAAAGGTCCCAGGAACAAGGCCCTACACCTCTGAGCTCGGAAGAGACAGAGGAAATACAAAGGTTTTTAGACACTTTGATACACGCTGAAATGGGAATCCAACCAAGAGCACTATGTAGTGATGCGATCGCTACTAACTCTGAAGGCGCGAATGACAACATTACAGATGTCGGTGAAACACACCAAGACATTGCTGTTGTTGCCTCCAAGAACCCCTCATCGGACGAAGGAGGGATAAACTCACACACAAACGATGATGAGTCATCGCAAGCTGAACACTCAGAACCTGACTTTCATGATTTTGAACTAGGCATTCCAGTTCTGGGAGGACTCCCAGATAACTTGGTACCGAGTCAAGAAGCTGGGCCAGTATGTTTCACGAAACCATCACAGGCCATCGCTCTTTTCTCAACCAATGACGTCGACCAAGGACCACAAACCTATGGTGTCTTACCCATAGACAGGTCCGATGACTCAGAAAAGGATTCGTTGGAGCTCCCCAAGGAGCAAGAACCCTCATCAGTCTCATCACAGATTGAACAGGTGGTCGCCCAAGCCGACACTCTGACATCTGATGAAGAAAGAGACAAACTTCGCCAAGTTCTTTTAAAATATGAAAAGTCATTTTCAACGGACCCAGACATCACCCAACTTCAGAAGTTGGATGATCCTGCAATTAAATCGATGATACTGTATCTGACTGACCCAGACAAAT
>NW_023621123.1:4421-5820 GCF_014905685.2 Nematolebias whitei
ATCCAGACCTAAAAGTCCTCTTTCAGCTGCGCAAACAGTTAAAACTACTCAAGGACAGCCTAACTTCAGCTCATGGAGCGACGTCCTCACCCGTGTTCGCGGTCTCCCATGACCGAAGGGGGTTGACGCCAGTTAGGATAATGCTACCAGACGCGATAACGTGAGCAAATCTGACATTCAGAGTGAGTGGCGCACCGAAACGTCGTTTTCTAGTTGCTTAATCACTGCTTTTGTCAATGTTGAAACGTTGTTTTACTGGTTGCTTAGTCACTGTTTTTGTCGATGTTGAGACATCGTTTAATTGGTTTTTGGTATTGTTTTTGAACACCCCAGGCAAGAATGAATTTTGTGGTGTAGTTAAGTTAGAGACTAAGAGGCCTTTAACCATGCCAACATGCAGTTCATTCATTAAATTGCAATCTTTGCGGAGTCAATGTATATTATTGCTACCTTAAGTACCATAATCTACATTGGTCTCACAACGCTTAAGCCGAACCTACTCGAACAATTCTATTCGGGGGGATAGCTAATTCTTTTTGATGAGTCTCGCCATAGACTTCCAAAACATTTATGGGGAAACCAAACACCCAATCTCAAGTCGTTCGTCTAAAAGACAACAGACAATTGAACCAAACTATATTTTGCCATGTAAAGCTAACTTAAACCAAGTTAGAAATGGAAAAATAGTTTGGAACCCTTTTCTATAGGTATAAACCCCTGTAGTTACCCTTTTCAGCATGTTCCACCCCTTAACTGGTAGTTGTAGCTGTTCCCAATCATAATAGCTTACACACCAGGTGCATATAGTTTAAGGCCTTATGTAAAATCCCCTTCATAAGCCCACCTTAAACCACATAATTGCATGGCACATTGAACCAGAACGGCACAGGCTGGACGTCGCCCAGAGACGACCTTCGCTGGAGGAGACCTGCAATCCTGACGTTGGTCTCCACTCTTCATCCAGTGGCCGCATCTTCAGTTCAATCCAAGGGTACCCCTCTGTATGCTGATCAATCAACACTTCCAATCGTTGTGGATTTACCATTGTGGATTATATGACTTTTTGCAATGGATTACAGACTCTGTTTCCAAGGGGTTAAAGCATTGCTACAATGGAATTACCGACGACGTTATGGAATTATAATCAACACAATGGAATTACTAAGAACATTGTGGAATTACCTTGACTTTTGTTTTCCTTGCTGGATTACTTTTGACTTTTGTTTCCTTGCTAGATTACTCTTGACTCTTGTTTCCTTGCTGGATTACATCAAGCTCAAGGACATTCGAAGGCGTAAGTTCATGTTTGGAATTCATCCCCATGGACAGGCGATGATTTCCAAAGGGGGGACTGTAGTGAACTTGACCTGATGTCAAAACTTGACCTTAGGATCATATG
>NW_023621124.1:0-788 GCF_014905685.2 Nematolebias whitei
CCCCTGGACCGGGGTTTGAACCAGGGACCTGCTCGCTGAGAGGCAGCAGCTCTACCAGTTGCACCACCGTGCTGCCCGGCTGCTCCAACATTGAACTTAAAATTTTGTTGTATTTTTTCCAACAACGAGACGCTCTTTGCATCAGTTTGTTTTTAGAAATATCTACGGTTGTGTCAACAGGACCCTAAAGTCTTATTTCAACATAAAAATCTTTTTTAAAGAACTTTCTTATACCAGTAACCTATTTATAATTCATAACTTTTCTACACAACCCCACTTTAAAATGTCCGAACTATCCCTTTAAGCACAAGTTTTGTATAAAACTGCATAAAATAATTTATAATTATTGAAAATACCCTGTTTTTTTCTTTTGCTGGGTTTGTTTGTTTATTGATGGATTTTTATTTTTTCATTTACCTTTATTTATCCAGGTAGTCTCATTGAGCCACAAGAACTCATTTTCAAGAGAGACCTGTTTAGGAGCAGATGGTGGGGGTTAAGGGCCTTGCTCAGGTGCCCAGAGTGAGGCGAATGAGGGTGGAGGCAGGTGTGGGTGTTCCACATTTTCCACCCACATTTTTTTTATGTTGATGGTACCGGGAGGTGAACCTGCGACTTTCCGATCACAGGCCCATCTTCTAACCTCTGCGCCACCACTCCCCAATCTGTTTGCTTATTAATGGATGTGTTTGTTTGTTTATTAATTGATCAATTTGTATAATAATGATGTATTTGTTTATTTTGGATGTGTTTGTTTTTTTCTTTATTCAAGGATGTGTTTGTTTATT
>NW_023621124.1:798-5818 GCF_014905685.2 Nematolebias whitei
TGTTTGTTTATTAATTATGTGTTTGTTAATTTTGGATGTGTTTGTTTTTTTTGTTTATTGATGGATCTGTTTGTTTATTAATGATGTGTTTGTTTGTTTGTTCATTAATGGATGTGTTTGTTTATTAATGGATCAGTTTGTTTATTTTGGATGTGTTTGTTTTTTGTTTATTAAAGGGTCAGTTTATTTATTGATGGATCTGTTTGTTTATTAATGATGTATTTGTTTGTTTATTAATGGATCGGGTTGTTTATTAATTGTGTTTGTTTATTTTGGACGTGTTTGCTTTTTTATTTATTGATGGATGTGTTTTTTTGTTTATTAATGGATGTGTTTATTTTGCGTTTTTATTAATTGATCAGTTTGTTTATTAATGATGTTTTTGTTTATTCATGGATGTTTGTTTTTTGATGTATCTGTTTGTTTATTGATGATGTATTTGTTTGCAGGTGAGGAACTCATCCACTCTCCTGTTCAGCACTCTCATCACGAGGATCTTTGGAGTAAAGAGAGGGAAAGACGAACACTCCAAGAAGAACAGGTCTGACGTTCAGCAACAATCAACCCAAATAATCTTTTAACCTTCTGGAGACACAGTTTGATCATCACAAGTTTTATTCAGCAGATATTTTAATGATAAGTGATTTCTGAGTTAAAGCTGACTAATGCTCAGTGAGTCACCAGTCACCACCGGGGGGCGCTGCAGTGACACCAGCCTGAATGACAGCAGTAGTCTCTCCTCCGACCTCCTGAGTGTCCAGGTTTTTGTCCTCAGTCGAGGAGCAAAGACAGGACTTTGACCCTCCATCCCTCCATCAGTATGGTGTGCATGTTGTGAGCATGAAAACGTGATAAATAAGTGAAGTCCTGAATTCCCTTTTGGTGTGTGGCTGCTTCCAGGCATAAAAAGGTCACTAATAAAAATTGGGTTGCCACGTCAACATCCAAGATGACCACCGTCATAAAGTCAAGTCAAGGTTCTTTGTCATTCGTACAAAATTGTGTAGACAGGGTCCCAGTTACGTCCCACAAAAGTATAATTTGTAAAGAAAAACAGTAATAAGATGTAAGATATGAACTAAGACATACACTAAAACTAAGAATACACTAAACACTAATAGTGCAAAAATAATATGCTATATATCATATCATATATATACATATGTAAACACACCGACCCAATCATTTGAGGAAACTTTGCTTTCTAGGGTTTATATTTCTTTAAAGCAAATTTTCCTGAAATTATTGGGATGGCGGACAATAAAAGCTAGGAGCTCAGTGTCTCTTGCCCAGACGTGGGTTACTGGGCGCCACCCTGGAGCTAGGCCTGGGGGAGGGGCTCATCAGCAGAAATCTGGTAACTGGGTCTTTACCCATGGGGCTCGGTCTGGCCCAACCCAAAGAAGAAACATGGATTTGTCTTCCTGTGGGCCCACTACACCTGCAGGGGGGCCACATGAGTCCAGTGCATGATGCCAGTAGCTGAATGCGGGGGGGCTTGGCGCTCTGACCCTGGCTAACAAGGGCCTCATTCTAAATGAATCACTGACAAACTGGATTTTCTTTGTCTGACTGAAACTTGGCACAAACCCTTGGACTACTTTTCCTTAAATCAGACCACACCTCCTGGATTTACCTACATTGAAAGTCTCTGCGTGGTGGTACAGCAGTGATTTATAAAAAGGATATCAAAATAACTCCAATAACTCTCCCTAATTTTCAATCATTTGAAAGCATTTCTTTCCAACTGTCTGGTTCTTCTCCCTAGGTCACTGCTGTAATCTACCGCCCTCCTAATCTTAATCCCTCCTTTTTCTCAGAACTGGGGAGTGGTGGCGCAGAGGTTAGAGAGGTGGGCCTGTGATCGCAAAAAAAAAAGCCTCACTGATTTTCTGACTCAGATAACCACCAACTCATCATCCATCCTTCTTCTTGGTGACTTTAATTTTCATGTTGACAATAACAACTCCAAACCTGCAACTGAATTCCTGGATCTCCTCAACTGTTTCAACATCACTCAGCAAGTACACTCAAGGTCATATTCTGGATTTGGTCTGCTCCACTGGTCTCACAATCCTTAACCTCTCTGGCCATAACTTACATATATCAGACCACCTTGCCATCACATTTGACATAAACATCCTCCCTACTGTTCTCAAAACAAAATATGAAATAGTTTTCTGCAATCTCACATCCATCAAACCTTCTGCCCTCTCCGCGCTTGTCACCACAAAACTGGCAATCTTCCCTCCCCCACTGACTGACAACCCCTCAGAACTAGTCACCTATTACAACAGCACTCTCATCTTGTCTTGATGAGCTAGCCCCTATTAAAACCAAAACAGTCTCCTTCACCCACACTGCCCCCGGTACACCTCTGAGCTCCATAAAATGAAATCACGTAAGCGTCAACTTGAGAGACTATATAAGAAATCTGGTCTAACAGTCCATCTCAAAATGCACACAGACTATATACAGAAATACAAGGATGCACTAAACTCTGCCAGGTCAAATTATTCCTCCAACTCATCCACTCTGACTCCAATAACTCCAAGTCACTTTTCTCAACTATCAACACGCTTTTAAAGCCCAATAACAGCATTTCCTCATCCTTTATCATCACCAAATGCAATAGTTTTCAGTCTTTATTTCAGAACAAAATCGATGACATTTATAGTCAGGTCTCTCTTGTAAATAATCAGGTCTCTCTTGTAAATGAGTCCTCAAGGCTCAATGGGATCTAGCTGTCTAAATAAAGGTTGAATGATTATAGTTCCCTTGATCTCATCTCTACTCACACAGCCCCTCCAAATTCGCCTCCCCCGCCAGTTCGGATGATCCAACGGGAAGGTTTCTGGGCTCCACTCTGGCTCGCCGTCCTGGATCCCATCTGGCCTCGTTTTCCCAGCGGTGACGTCCTTCTGGGACGAGGCTGCAGCCGGTCCTGGTAGAATAGGGCGTCGGTTCCCACATCCGCGCCCATCACCAGAGTGGAGGGGTTTCACCGAGCGAAAATTCCCTCAGTGCCCCCGGGAGCCGAGCCTTGACGGAGGCTTTTTTCGGAGCAAGATGTCCAGGTTGGACCAGCGTCCCACGCCTCTGGATAAGCATAACCAGACGGTGACGTCGCTCTCCAACCGAGCTCACGTTACGCTGTTGGCATACAACGTCCATGAGGCGGGAGGAGACGTACGCCCCCGCTGCAAGGCAGCTGACGTCATCCTCAACCGGTGCGCCTCTTTGTTGTCCGCCGGTCTCGCATCACAGCCAGGGGACGAGGTTTCCCAGAGGTTCTTCTGGCCCGTCACTCCACCTCCCTCTCGGAGGAGCTGCAGAAAGCTTGTTGTTGGAGGGCCAAATCAACGGGGAATCATTTTCAAGACATTCCACGGTTGCACAATGCTTCCCCGCTCTGCAACGCCAGCCCCGCCCGTCAGACATCCCCGGCACCCGGAAGTCAGCTTTTCCCGGAGATCGCCAGCAGGTGGCGCCCTAGGACAACAAACCGCAGAGCTCAGAGTGAGATGACTGAATGACGGGTTGCGGGATGTGTGTGAAGATGACACGAATGTGGGAAATAACATCATTTTATGATGAAAGTGTTTTTTAGCCAGTCCGTCAACACAGATGACCTTACAGCGGCTCCGTCACACACACTCCACACAAATGAGCCGGTGACCTTTTTAAGGTTGTTTAAATCACTGCCACTCCAAACAAGGTGAGACGCCCGCATGACACAACAGTCATAAGTGAGTGTGGCCCGCACAATGAGTCTCAGTGGAATAACTCGTTTTTTAGCCCAAGCTGCACACCCCTCACAAGCGGTGCCAACGCACGCTCCCATGGCGCGAGCAGCCTTCACCTATATGGCGCTGCGTTATGATAAACATGAGATCGCTGTACGAACCCAGGAACGTATCTCGCTCTCGGCTGGAGCGACACGCGTCTCACCGCAGTGGTGTCAAACGCGCGCTTCCGGCGTCAACAGTTTTTCAGACGCCTCACAGCAGCTCCTTTCATTCATCCTCGAAGAAGGCTTTCTAAAATAACACTGCAGCTCGAAGAATCACTCAAAAGCTCACGTGATTAGCAGCTAAGAATGAACGTGTTCTGCAGACCGAGTCCAGTGGTAAACCTTGCCCTCAACCGGCGCCGCGCGCTGCTTCCTGACCGCACCAGCGTCAAACGCGCGCCCCCGCGACAATCCTCGCCTAAGACGCCGCGTCGACGAGGGCGCACACACACGACTCTTCAGCGCACATTGGCTCACATCGACGTAGATGTGAGCCCGCAGCCTGAGCATAGCACGGAAATGTTTTTCAGAGCCTTTTCGTAAAAGTTCCCCCATGAGTGTGCGGAGCGCGTCTCTGCGACGCACGACGGAGGTGGAGGCGGTGAAACATTACACACCATGTAATGCGCACCCGCTCCCCGAGGGTTATGCGGAGCGGCAACACGGATATGAGCCGCAGCCTGAGCGCTGCACCCGCAGCAACCCTAACCGGTTCCGCATGCTCTGGGGGTGCACACCTTCCCCAACGTGAGCGTAGCACAGAGGCGCCGCGCCCCGCAGCATCGGCAGCCCGTACATGGCCTGCGTGCTCGGGGGCACGCGTTTCTTTCTCCGTAAGCACTCACCAGCTCACATCAGCATGCATGTGAGCCCACAGCATAAACGCGTGCCCGATCCCCTGACGTTACGCGGAGTGGCAACGAGCGCGCGCTCCAGACGAATAGACGAACCATTATCAGCAGGGGATTCACGCTGCAGTACAGCTCAAACCCCTGTTCGGAGGAACTCTAGAGACATTTTCTGTCATCTCTAGAACAGATTTTGTCCCCCCTCCATCCAGAGCTGATGGTTCAGACGTGGCAGAAATCTTGCGAGCGGCTGTGGACCTGTTTGCAACACGAGAGAACTCTCAATGTCAATTATGTCCTGATGCATGCTCAATAATCCAGGAAAAAAATCCAAAAAAGTTCAATCTGGTCCTCTGGACATTCAAAAAAAAAAAAAAAA
>NW_023621125.1:0-5818 GCF_014905685.2 Nematolebias whitei
CCTGGTGTAAAGGTTAAACCCCACTCCCTAGAAATGGAAGGATGGAGTGCATCGCATCCACCTCCTAAAACAGGCGAGGAAAAGCAGTATTTTCAAACTAACAAACCGCGTAATGAAGGTGCACGCTGGGACAGAAAAGCTCCTCTTCCAGAGGATGAACGTGATTATCGTAGATGGGGTATGCGTAGGACGCAAAGATATGGGATCCAAGAGGACCCATGTTATCAGGGGAAGTCCGAAGACGAACCCCCAAAAGACATACCTAACCCTCCCCCACCTCGGACGAAACGAACCGAGGCGATAAAATCACAAAGGTCCCAGGAACAAGGCCCTACACCTCTGAGCTCGGAAGAGACAGAGGAAATACAAAGGTTTTTAGAAACTTTGAAAAACGCTGAAATGGGAAACTAACCTGAAGCACAATGTAGTGATGTGATCGCTACTACATCTGAAGGCGCGAATGACAACATTACAGATGTCGGTGAAACACACCAAGACATTGCTGTCGTTGCCTCCAACAACCCCTCATCGGACGAAGGGGGGGTAAACTCACACACAAACGATGATGAGTCATCGCAAGCTGAACACTCAGAACCTGATTTTCATGATTTTGAACTAGGCATTCCAGTTCTGGGAGGACTCCCAGATAACCTGGTACCGAGTCAAGAAACTGGGCCAGTATGGTTAACAAAACCAACACAGGCCATAGCTCTTTTCTCAACCAAGGACGTCGACCAAGGACCTCAAACCTATGGTGTCTTACCCATAGACAGGTCCGACGACACAGAAAGGGATTCGTTGGAGCTCCCCAAGGAGCAAGAACCCTCATCAGTCTCATCACAGGTTGAACAGGTGGTCGCCCAAGCCGACACTCTGACATCTGATGAAGAAAGAGACAAACTTCGCCAAGTTCTTTTAAAATATGAAAAGTCATTTTCAACTGACCCAGACATCATCCAACTTCAGAAGTTGGATGATCCTGCAATTAAATCGATGATACTGTATCTGACTGACCCAGACAAATACACTCCATCGAAAGTCGAACTGGATTCGGATCCAGACCTTAAAGTCCTCTTTCAGCTGCGCAAACAGTTAAAACTACTCAAAGACAGCCTAACTTTAGCTCATGGAGCGACGTCCTCACCCGTGTTCGCGGTCTCCCATGGCCGAAGGGGGGTGACGCCAGTTAGGGTAATGCTACCAGACGCGATAACGTGAGCAAATCTGACATTCAGAGTGAGTGGCACACCGAAACGTCGTTTTCTAGTTGCTTAATCACTGCTTTTGTCAATGTTGAAACGTTGTTTTACTGGTTGCTTAGTCACTGTCTTTGTCGATGTTGAGACATCGTTTAATTGGTTTTTGGTATTGTTTCTGAACACCCCAAGCAAGAATGAATTTTGTGTGTAGTTAAGTTAGAGACTAAGAGGCCTTTAACTATGCCAACATGCAGTTCATTCGTTAAATTGCAATCTTTGCGGAGTCAATGTATATTATTGCTACCTTAAGTACCATAATCTGCATTGGTCTCACAACGCTTAAGCCGAACCTACTCGATCAATTCTATTCGGGGGGATAGCTAATTCTTTTTGATGAGTCTCGCCATAGACTTCCAAAACATTTATGGGGAAACCAAACACCCAATCTCAAGTCGTTCGTCTAATAGACAACAGACAATTGAACCAAACTATATTTTGCCATGTAAAGCTAACTTAAACCAAGTTAGAAATGGAAAAATAGTTTGGAACCCCTTTCTATAGGTATAAACCCCTATAGTTACCCTTTTCAGCATGTTCCATCCCTTAACTGGTAGTTGTAGCTGTTCCCAACCATAATAGCTTACACACCAGGTGCATATAGTTTAAGGCCTTATGTTAAATCCCCTTCATAAGCCCACCTTAAACCACATAATTGCATGACACATTGAACCAGAACGGCACACACTGGACATCCACCCAGCGACGACCTTCGCTGGAGGAGACCTGCAATCCTGACGTTGGTCTCCACTCTTCATCCAGTGGCCGCATCTTCAGTTCAATCCAAGGGAACCCCTCTGTATGCTGATCAATCAACACCTCCAATCGTTGTGGATTTACCGTTGTGGATTATATGACTTTTTCCAATGGATTACAGACTCTGTTTCCAAGGGGTTAAAGCATTGCTACAATGGAACTACCAACAACATTATATAATTATCATCAAGACAATGGAATTACCAAGAACATTGTGGAATTACCTTCGACTTTTGATTTCCTTGCTGGATTACTTTTGACTTTTGTTTTCCTTGCTGGATTACTTTTGACTTTTGTTTTCCTTGCTGGATTACATCAAGCTCAAGGACATTCGAAGGCGTAAGTTCATGTTCGAATTCATCCCCATGGACAGGCAATGATTTCCAAAGGGGGGACTGTAGTGAACTAGGCCTGAGGTCAAGTCCTGACCTTAAGGACCTTATGGGACAGAAACTGTCATTTCATTGATTTGAATCCAGAAATACAGGTTGACCCATCCTGAGACTTTCTTTCTTGAATTAATCAAGTGAAAGAGACTACTTTCGATTATCATTACTATTATAAAAATGTTTGATAATCAAATTGTGTTAGTTCAAACAATGTTTAAATGTTGAAGTGAACTACTCATTTTTAAATCAACTGTGAAACAGTAATAACGATTTTAATCCTCATTCAAAGTGAAATCAAGTTGGAATATGTTACAGAGTAATGATTCAATTTCTTGATCGTCTGTTTGAAATGAGCAAGTGGTGTAAGTTGGTCAAAGTTCAAGTTTCGGTCAACTGCGTTTACTGAAAAAGAAATGTCATGTTTAACTTTTACAGCAAGATACTAGAGAAGTGACTCCACGAAGTCTGAGTTCTTCATAACAATCTTCTGTCTGTTCTTAAACAATCTTAATCTTTTTCCTTGACTTTTTATAACACCTTACATCACAAAACACACCTCTGTTTTGGTCCATCGACCAATCAGAAACTCCCAAATGAACCAGAAATAGAGCTCTTTAAATGTTGGTACTTCCTAGTTCAACCCAGTTGGAGTTGGATGAAGGAGTTCTGCAAGAGGTTCCACCTCCAGTTGGAGTTGGGTGGAGAGTTTGCAGCTCCAGTCGTTTGGGAGAACAGAAGTCCAGCCATGATTCAAAGCTCTTCCGAGTATTGGGGATTATGACATCTTCCACCTCTGAGTGGAACTCTGACGGACTCCACTCATGTGAAGTCCACTCGTGAGGTGAACTGTTGTTGACGAAGTCCCGCCACCACTCCGGACGGTTCTCTGCCATCCTACGGAGACGCTGGACCGGTAGCGTAACTGGAGCTCCGTTTCCACTGATTCATCGTCAGAGAGGTAATGAGTCGAGTTCACTACCGAGCGTACCGAGGAAAGCTGGGTCGAATGGAGGGTGCCGTTCTGTCCAACACTTTTCACTTCACCGCACACAATCTCCCTCCCTCTAAACTTCAATCTTTAAACTCTTCTATCTGCTAAGAAATTAATCCAGATATTTTTAGAAATGTCTGAAGCAAAGTTTTTCAACCACCGCCGTGTGGTTAATGTCTGTTGTACTGCTGGAAGTGAGAAAACAATCGCCGTATTGTTTACTTCTTGTAAAACTTGCTAAATAAGCTGTCGTTATTTTCAATTTTTGCCAATTAATGTAAATGTGTGATGTGTTAAACTTGATTCTGTTAATAAATGACCCACTGTCGTTGGTGAGTCAAAGATAATTAACGTTTCCGTCCACATTTTTAATTATTCAATGCACGTACATTATACAGTCCAGAAAAATGAAAGAATCCGTTTAATTTATGAATATATATCAGCATATGTTCATTCTACAACAGTATATCCTTTATACCAAAAAACCTCTCTGCCCCATCCATCCATTTTCTTTACCCGTTTATTCCATTTTGGGTCACGGGGGTCGCTGGTGCCCATGTCCAGCAATCACTGTGCGAGGGGCGGGGTACACCCTGGATGGGTCGCAAGTCTATCACAGGGCCACATAGAGACAAACGAGACAAACAACCATTCGCTCTCTCACTCACACCTAGGGACAATTTAGAGTTACCAATCAGCCTAACATGCATGTTTTTGGTCTGTGGGAGGAAACCGGAGCACCCGGAGAAAACCCACTCATGCACGGAGAGAACATGCAAACTCCACCCAGAAAGGCCCCCGGACCGGGGTTTGAACCAGGGACCCGCTCGCCGAGAGGCAGCAGCTCTACCAGTTGCGCCACCGTGCTGCCCACCCTCTCTGCCCCTTTCACAATTATTTTGATTTTTTCTGTTTTGTGTTTTACTTGCTCTGTACAATTAATAACATATGCAATGAACAACATGGTATTTTCAACTGTCAGTTCTGTGTCAGGTCCAGTCTGCCTTTGTTCTCATGTTGGTTTTGGCTGAACTTTACCTGGCACCTCTTTTGGCTTCTTCACTCTCTGAACAGCTTCTGCGTAACTTATATTATTAATGACTTTGACTTGTTTGATTTCCACTGCTCGTTTCCTGATTTCACAGCCTCCATAAGTTACTCTGTGTTGTCCTCCACAGTTACAACAAGTATCCTTTCCATTTTTACACTCCTCATATCTATGTTTCCCTCCACACTTTGGACATCTTTGTTTCCCCCTACATGCTGCTGCCATATGCCCGTACCTCTGGATTTATAACTCCTGAGAGGAGGAGGGATGTACGGCCTAACAGGGAAGCACATACATCCTACTTTGATGCTTTCAGGAAGAACAGCTGCTTGAAACTCCAACATCACTGACACACTTTCCTTTTTTTCACCTTCAACTGTTCTCATCAATCTTTTAATTTAGCTGACTTCACCTCCATAAATGCTGTGTCTACATTTCTCCAGATCTTCTCCCACCAGAATACCTGTGATCACTCCTCTAGCTACCTTAGTCTCTCCCAACATCTTGATCTCACTCACTACTTTTTTACAGATACTCTGAGTTTTCATCACTTTGTTTTTCTGCTCTTCATTCCTCACTGTTATCAACAGGTTCCCGTCTCTAAGAGTTTTAGCAAGTATCAGCTCTCCAAACTTCCTCTTTAATTCTTTTGACAGCACTAACGGACTTAATTGAATTCCTTCATCCTCCTTTCTAAACTTTATGATTAATTTGGATTCTTCCCTAAAAACCCTCTTACTAACCGCATTGTTTTCCTCTGAACTGTTTTCTTCTAGACTCCTTTTATTACTTTGCAAAGTATCTTCCTTTCTATTTCTCTCTCTTCCTGACGCTCTACCACCACGCACCTGTGTCCACTCACCTAACTCCATCTCATCATCCCCTTCACTCTCACCTTGAGACCATAGCAGTCCAGTCACAAGCCAGTTTTATACCAACCGCCCAAGACTCTTGTATTGATTCAGCTCCAACTTTCAAATTTGCCGCCAAAGAAATGTCATCCAGCCCTCCAACCTCCTAGCCTCACGATCGTAAGCCAGCTTCGTTCTCCCGCCATCCCTCTCTCACAATAATTTCTTCCTCTACTTATATAATCCTAGTTTCACCATGTTATCAAGAATACTGACATCTAGTGGCTAAAACTGATATTGACAGTTATATCATTACATCCTCCTTTCTTTAAAGTACAGCATTCTATACATTTACAATAACTAGATCTTAAAGTAACAAGTTCATTAACCCTTCAACCGCTGGTAAAATAGCAAAGAAATGTAACAAATAATATAACAAATATAATAAATACATTTTTTTTATTATAGTTCAGCCTTTGGGGTTTTTTAATCTGTCTTGTAGATCTTCTTAAAGCAGGTTCATTAGG
>NW_023621126.1:0-5817 GCF_014905685.2 Nematolebias whitei
TGTTTTTGTATGACTGTTGTCGAGTGTTGTCATTGTGTTAGAGAGAATAAATGTCATGAATAAATTTGACATTAAAAGTAATCCAAGTTGAAGTGTTACATCATTTTCAACCCCCTTTTTGGCATCTGCATTTGGTAGCAGGCCAAATTGACAAAGTCCATGCAGAACAATGTAGAATTTTAATTCCACAGCAGAGAAAGCTATGTAGTCTCTGTAAGTAGGTCTAGGGAAAAAGAAAAAAAATCGGTATTTGTATCGGTTATCGGTCAAATGAGTTTTAACATATCGACATATCGGATATCAGCCAAAAATCCAATATCATGCATACCTAGTACAAATACACTGTTAATTAAACAGGACACGTGCTAAGTCATAAACATACATTGATACTGAAAATGGAGAACAAGCTAAAAAAAACAATTACCATACAAACTTTTTTATGATAATCTATTTATTTGAAGATGTATTTTACATAAAAAAGAAAACAGTGTTGAATCTTCCTAAAAACTGCTTTGTGTATTTTAAGTGCAGATGAGTCTTAATTTGAAAGGGGAAAACTTATTTTGACAGGAAAATGGATATTTAATTAACAGAAGTGCGTATAAGTGGAGAGAGGCTCACCTCTGCCAGGCTGAAAGGCTTTCTGCAGCACAGAGCGGACTGAGCTGCTCCCATGCAGCAGTCTGTGGGAGGGCAGGATGGCCACGTATGCCCCCCCGAACACCATCTCAGGGGAGAAGCTGTAGGCTGACAGGATCTCCCCCGTCTCCTCGCCCTTGACCTAAAAGGCAAGAGTTAAAAAACTAAAAGAACTTTTAATGTTAAAGACAGAACAAAAGTTTATTGCACAGCTGAATTGCTGACTTTCCTTATTTTAGACTGGGCTGTCCTGCACAACCCAGTTAAATCTGTTCTATTACTGATGTGAATGCTTTACTGTACAAGTAAAGCCTCTAAAACTTACATCTGGACAACAAAGGGCATACATTTTAACTGTTGGACCCTTTTTTATTTTAAGTTCAAGAGTCACAATAACGTATGGTTCTGACACTTTGTACAAAATAATATTTAGCATTTCAATCATCCCTAACATTGGAACAACAATGTTAGTGTGCTTTAAAAACCTAAGGCCTCTCAACAGTTTTTATGATGCTACTCAGCTTGAAACCAACAACATTTAAGGACAACTCTTAGAAAAGTCAATCTAAAATACTTGATAATAAATCTATTAGGAAAAAAGACCGTGCAGATGGACACAACGACTGAAAACAAAGTAATTGCTTTGGTTAATGACTTTAGTGGAAATTCATCAGTAACTTAGGCTAGGATTAGGCTTAAGGCTTTCCTTTTTTGATAAATCCAATAGTTAGGGTTGGCTTGAGTTTCCTGAGCTATCCCTTAGTTATGCTGCTATAGGCTGCTGACTGATAGACTGCTGGAGGACAAACTGACCACATTTCTTCACTATGCTACTGTCTTTACTTACTCTACTCTACCTGTTTTGTATTTGTATTTTTTTCTGTCCTTGACAAGTGTATTTTTTTGTTGTTCTTTCAATGGGGGTACACCTGCACCTACACCTGGACCTGCCATTCTGTGTACATTTGTTTCTCCTTCCTGTCCTCTCAAACCCAGCCAGTCGAAGCAGATGGCCGCTTGTCCTGAGCCTGGTTCTGCTGGAGGTTTCTTCCTGTTAAAAGGGAGTTTTTCCTTTCCACTGTTGCCTTTGTGCTTGCTCAGGATGGGAGACTGCGACGAAGAGGATTCAATGCAATCTGCTGGCTTCCTTCCTTAGATAGAGAACTTTTACTAAATAGCTTTTGTACGTGAATGTTTCTGTGCACTGCCCTGAGATTACTTCTGTTGTGACTTGGTGCTATATAAATGAACTGAATTGAATTAAATAGAAGAGTCAACAAATGAAAGATTAAACAATATGTGTTTAGCAGTGTAGTGAGCTAGGCCTCCGACCTCAACCTGTCTCTGAAGACCTTCAGGGGACAGGAACTGTTTTTTCATTGATCTGAATCCAGAAATACAAATTATCTCATCAAGAGACTATTTAATTGTATCCTGAATTAATCACTTGAAAGAACACTCTTCCTTTTTACATTATCATTACTATTTTAGAATATCTTGATAATCAAAGTGTGTTTAGTTCATACCATTTCTAAATGTTGAGGTGAACCACTCATTCAAATCAACTGTGAAACAGTGTTAATGATTTTTAAACCTCAATGGACTTAGAAATCAAGTTAAATGTCTATTTACAAAGTAATTGTGCATTTTGATCTTCTGTCTGAATGAGTAGTAGTGATGTCGGTCGAAAGTCAGAGACAGACAGAGACGAGTTTTTAGAACAAAGTGGATTGTTTTTAAACCTAGCAGACGGTAAATAAGAAGCAACTGGCACCTGCTTCCTCTCACCTCTTATAAACATTCCTCTGTCTGTACTAACCGTTCCTAAACATTCCTGCTGTCTTTTTGACTCCTAATAACCCTCTGACATCACTAGAACCACCCCCCTGCTGGTTGTTTCAACCAATCAGGAAGTACCAAGTGACCGGAAGTGAGTACTCTTTAAAAGGTCAACACTTCCTGGGACTTTTCAGTCTTCTGGAGTCTTCAGGCGGTCTTCCTGCAGTTTTCCTGTGTCTTTCTTGGGACTATGGAGTCTTCTACTTCTGAGTGGAATCTCTGACTGGAGTCTTACTGAGAGTTCCTAAGGAACTTTCAGATTTAATCAATAGCTGATGGATTTGACCGTGAGACGAGGGTCCGTCCATCCCAGCGGAGTCACAGCGCCTCGCTGTGAACTCACCCGGGCGTAATGCCCTACATCTTCGAAGGAAGCTTGTTCTGTTGAACGGAGTAAACCACACGACTTTTGACGATGACCAGCCACCCTGACCGGAGACGCTGTAAAGGTAGCGTGCATAGGGACATCTAGACCGGAGCTGATCCATCCTCTGCAAAGGTAAAGAGACGTCACGAGTTGCCACGCACTAAGTGGACCGGGGGTTTGAGCTGGTGTTGAAAGAAGCGTGCTAATTCTGCTCAACAAATATACATCTTCCTTCATCCATCTTCCTTTTAAACTTCTCCATTCCTTCCCTTAAACTTTTCTATTTGCGAGTAATCCAGATGCCTTCAGAGGTGAATCAGCCTAAATCAGTAATGTTCTGTTGTCTTGTTAGTAAAGCGTGCCAAGTTTTTATTAATCAGAAACAGATCAGCAAATCAATGTGTACATGTTTTGATGTTAAATTTTGATTCTGTTAAATAAATGACCGCATTTATTCTGATGGGTCAAAGATAAAATGGCGTCTCATGTCACTGATTAAACAATCCTCACAGTTATCTCGGTCACATGGCAGAAATTTAACTCGAAAAAGAAAATAATCCGTTGTAATTAACAATTAATATTCTTTGTGCTTGAACTAGCTTTAAGAATAATTAATTAGTAGTGTGTCTACAGCAAAGCTGTCCCTACATCACTACAGCAGAAAAGGGGTTGAGGCACACAAAAGGGAGAAAAGAAGAACTGTTTGCTGTGAGAAGACAGAGGCTGAAAGAAGGTGAGCCTGACGAATGATTAAAAGTGAGTTGAGAAGAAAAAGCTGAGATTTACCTTGAGCTTGAAGTCAAAGTAGCAGCCAGTGCACTCTCCGATCCAGTTTGCCTGCATGCTTTTGACTCCATACCACTTTGGAAGTTCCTCCAGACCATCCACGAGAGACTAAATGGAGACAACACAAACCTAAAATTAAGTTTGAAACTTTGCATGTTTAAATGGAAACCATTTTCCGCCACACTATGGAAAAAGTGTCTGTTCTCATTAGTATGAGTATGAGCTGGATAATGTAACTGTCTCTGACTCAGCGTTGCCTCTTACAATGCATGGCCAATATTTTTTTTTACAACGCAGCCTGAGTCCATCAGGTCACAAACAGAGAACAAACAGAGATTTTTACAAACTAACCACAGCTTCCTCTACTTTCATTGCTATCGCAGAGCAATTCAAAAAGCATTCAATACAATTTAAAAATAAAAAATATAACAAAAAATACAATTTTTTGAATTCATCATGTCCTGCATGACTGAGAATCTTCACCAGCATATCACAGAGCAATCGCCAATCCAGTGTGCATGCTCCCTCTTTCTCTTGGCATTTATTCTGCGTGATTAAAGAGAACTATGCATATCAATGAGCTCACACCAAAAAAGCCTCAGCTGGACTATGGGGGGGGAGATGTTATAACTCCATTTTCTTTTTATTCCATAACAATATAACACCCTCAATCCCCTCTCTCCTTGTGTAGCTCAGCATACATTGCCTCGTCACTGTTATTGATACAAACAAGTGTATGGTCATGAGTGAAGTTTGGGGAAAAAAGATTAATAAATACAGTTTTGAACAAAGACCTTGTGTAATCTGTTGGTGCAGAAAGTTTGAGTTGGAGATTCTTCTCAGCTACTATGGCACCCCATTTAGTTTAATATCTGTAAAATTGACTGTTATAGTCATTTTTGTGTTTGCTAAAGTTGATTATCTGTGGTGGCTATCTTAAATTAAGTTGACTCCAAAAGCTAATTACAGTAGTTGTAGATATACATACATCCAGTGATTAATTTTTATTAAAACCCATTTAGTGCTCCACGAGATTTGTTACAGACAAAAAAACTGAACACAAACATATGAGGTAGCTGTGGCTGAGTGGTTAGAGCAGTCGTCCTCCATTGCAAGAGTTAGGGGTTCTAATCCACCAGCAGTCACATGCCAAAGTGTCCCTGGGCAAGACACTGAACCCCTCATTGCCTCTGATGTGTGTCCCATCAGTGTATGAATGTGATAAAGCTCTGATTAGTCTCTTTAAAATGATTTGTTCATTTAGCTTTGTAGAGATCTAGTAGAGTGCTGTATGAATGGGTAAATGAGGACATAGATTGTAGTGTAAAGCACTTTGAGTGTCTTCATAAGATAGAAAGGTGCTATATAAGTATAGTCCATTTACTATTTACATAAACAATTACAAGATTGCCTGTCTTTCATAGCAGCAGAGATAATACATCTTAGTGAGACTGAGATACTGGCAGCAAGAAAGCAAGCAAGCAATAAGTAAGTACCGGTAGGTAATAATAATAATAATAATAATGTGTATGTATTGTCGTCATTGTATGTTCCCATACAATGGCAAAATTGGCTCTCTGCATTTAACCCATCCACCACCAGGTGGAGCAGTGCACAGCTGTTGAAAGCCCCGGGGAACAACTGGGGATGAGGTGTCCTGCTCAGAGACACCAGTAGATGTGCAATGACTGAGGATCAAACCCAGGACCTTCAGGTCGGTCCCGAGTCAGCTGCCCTGCCTCTACACCAAGTAACTAAGTAAGTAAGTAATACCAGTAAATTGTTACCAGCAATGAATGAAAAGTTAAACAGTCACTGCAAAGACTGCTTTACAGTGAGAGGCAGCAGCAATCGGTTCTACTTTCTCTGGGCTCCAAAATACAGATCTGGCACAAAAAAAAGGAGAAACTGAAATATGTACAGCAAGAACAAGAGTTTCCATGGCAACTAAAAAAGCAAGAAAGAAAAGGCATGGTATGGCACCAGCTAAAGATTAGTGTCTGGGAGAGTGACAGAGATGTCAAGTAGATTTTTGAGAAGAAAATACTACACAACATGAAGCGATGCATGACACAAGATAAAGATTTCATCACCAAGTGTAAAGTAGTGACCGAAAGAATGAGATCACAGATACAGGCCGTTGAAATGAGTTTCCTCCGCAGGGTAGCTGGACTCTCCCTTAGAGA
>NW_023621127.1:0-5817 GCF_014905685.2 Nematolebias whitei
CCATCTGATAGATTTGAGGTCATCAGGGTCAGATCAGGTTCACTACAGTCCCCCCTTTGGAAATCATCACCTGTCCATGGGGATGAATTCCAACCGTGAACTTAGACCTTCAAATGTCCTTGAGCTTGATGTAATCCAGCAAGGAAGACCAAAGTCAGAAGTAATCCAGCAAGGAAACAAAGTCAAGGTAATTCCACAATGTTCTTGATAATTCCATTGTGTTGATTATAATTCCATATCGTCTCGATAATTCCATTGTAGCAATGCTTTAACCCCTTGGAAACAGAGTCTGTAATCCATTGGAAAAAGTCATATAATCCACAACGGTAAATCCACAGCGATTGGAAGTGTTGATTAATCAGCATACAGAGGGGTACCCTTGGATTGAACTGAAGAAGCGGCCACTGGATGAAGAGTTGAGACCAACGTCAGGATTGCAGGTCGCCTCCAGCGAAGGTTGTCTCCAGCGACGTCCAGCCTGTGCCGTTCTGGTTCAATGTGTCATGCAATTATGTGGTTTAAGGTGGGCTTATGAAGGGGATTTTACATAAGGCCTTAAACTATATGCATCTGGTGTGTAAGCTATTATGGTTGGGAACAGCTACAACTACCAGTTAAGGGGTGGAGAATGCTGAAAAGGGGTAACTACAGGGGTTTATGCCTATAGAAAAGTGTTCCAAACTATTTTTCCATTTCTAACTTGGTTTAAGTTAGCTTTACATGGTAAAATATAGTTTGGTGTAATTGTCTGTTGTCTTTTAGACGAACGACTTGAGATTGGGTGTTTGGTTTTCCCATAAATGTTTTGGAAGTCTATGGCGAGACTTATCAAAGAGAATTAGCTATCCCCCCGAATAGAATTGTTCGAGTAGGTTCGGCTTAAGCGATGTGAGATCAATGTAGACTATGGTACTCAAGGTAGCAATAATATACATTGACTCCGCAAAGATTGCAATTTAATGAATGAACTGCATGTTGGCATGGTTAAAGGCCTCTTAGTCTCTAACTTAACTACACAACAAAATTCATTCTTGCCTGGGGTGTTCGAAAACAATACCAAAACCAATTAAACGATGTCTCAACATCGACAAGAACAGTGACTAAGCAACCAGTAAAACAACGTTTCAACATCGACAAAAGCAGTGATTAAGCAACTAGGAAACAACGTTTCGGTGCGCCACTCACTCTAAATGTCAGATTTGATCATGTTATCGCGTCTGGTAGCATTATCCTAACTGGCGTCACCCCCCTTCGGTCATGGGAGACTGCGAACACGGGTGAGGACGTCGCTCCATGAGCTAAAGTTAGGTTGTCCTTCAGTAGTTTTAACTGTTTGCGCAGCTGAAAGAGGACTTTTAGGTCTGGATCGGAATCCAGTTTGACTTTCGATGGAGTGTATTTGTCTGGGTCAGTCAGATACAGTATCATCGAGTTAATTGCATGATCATCCAACTTCTGAAGTTGGATGATGTCTGGGTCAGTTGAAATTGACTTTTCATATTTTAAAAGAACTTGGCGAAGTTTGTCTCTTTCTTCATCAGATGTCAGAGTGTCGGCTTGAGCGACCACCTGTTCAATCTGTGATGAGACTGATGAGGGTTCCTGCTCCATGGGGAGCTCCAACGAATCCTTTTCTGAGTCGACGGACCTGTCTATGGGCAAGGCACCATAGGTTTGTGGTCCTTGGTCGACGTCATTGGTTGAGAAAAGAGCTGTGGCCTGTGATGGTTTCGTGAAACATACTGGCCCAGTGTCTTGACTCGGTACCAGATTATCTGGGAGTCCTCCCAGAACTGGAATGCCTAGTTCAAAATCATGAAGGTCAGGTTCTGAGTTTTCAGTTTGCGATGACTCATCATCGTTTGTGTGTGAGTTTATCCCCCCTTCGTCCGATGAGGGGTTGTTGGAGGCAATAACAGCAATGTCTTGGTGTGTTTCACCGACATCTGTAGTGTTGTCATTTGCGCATTCAGAGTTGGTAGCGATCACATCACTACATTGTGCTCCTGGTTGGGTTCCCATTTCAGCGTGTATCAAAGTGTCTAAAAACCTTTGCATTTCCACTGTCTCTTCCGAGCTCAGAGGTTTAGGGCCTTGTTCCTGGAACTTTTGTGATTTTTTCGCCTCGGGACGTTTCGTCCGAGGTGGGAGGCGGCTAGGTACGTCTTTTGGGGGTTCCTCTTCGGATTTCCCATGATAATATGGGTCCTCTTGGATCCCATATTCTTGCGTCCTGCGCATGTCCCATGTACGATAATCACGTTCATCCTCTGAAAGAGGAGTTTTTTTGTTCCAGCGTGCACCTTCATTATGCGGTTTGTTAGTTTGAAAATACTGCCTTTTCTCGCCTGTTTTCGGAGGAGGTGGCGTCGCACGCCTTCCTTCCATTTCTAGGGAGTGGGGTTTAACCTTTATACCAGGAAACACCTCTATGGGCGTCTTAGCATGAGAACATGCCTCAAACACATTCACAGCACACTGTTTAATCTCATTTATGGATTTTTCTCTGAAATTTGCCATAATTTGTACTGACATGCGTATGTCAGTGTGGAGATTTTTGCTGAAAACAAATTTAAAATTTTCTTCTTCCTCCATTCCGGTTTCATTTCTGTAACCAAAATAAGCTTGGAAGATTCTTTTGTAATAGACCTTTGGATGTTCATTCTTTCCTTGCTTGACCTTGTCAGCGGCTGGGAAACCAGCAGGTCCTGTGCAGGGGTCGTACTCTTTGATCAGAGCTTCACACAGAAGTTTGTAATCCCTTCTCGTTGCATCTGGTAGACGCTCGATGAAGGTAAACACCTCTCTGTCCGAAGTGAGTCTTATCAGACTGGTCTTATCTTCTACCGTAGCATTAGGATAAGATCTCAATCTGAACTCCAGTTCTCTGAGGTACGCTTTTGTTTCAGTTGAGCCCAACGGTCCAGGAACGAAGCATTGTACATATTTTGAGATTTTTTGCAAATCATCCATTGAAGGAGACAGTTTCCATGCACTCTGTTGCATGCTTTGTGGAGGAGACCTGTTCAGGTCTGTTCCTGCCACTTTATGTGAGGGTGGATTATGAGCAGGAGGTGCAACAACGTCTTTCTGAGGTGTATGTGGGTGGCCTGGACTCTGTCCACGGTCTTCAACTCGCCCCACGTCAGAAATCTTGTTTGTTGCTGCTCTTAGTTTTTCTTCACATGTTTTTAAGCGTTCCTGTGATGTATGATAGTCATCTTTTAAACGCATATATAGCTCTTGTACAATTTGTTTATCTATTCTGAGTTCTTCCCGATCTTTGTTAAGCACATCTATTTTGCTATTCAGCGAATCAATTTCTGCATTTGCATTTTGCTGTGATTGAAACATCTGTTCAGAATGTCTTTTTGTGAGGACTTCGTGTTCACTTTTAAATTGAAGGAAGTGTTCTTCAATTTTCTGAACCACCTCTTTTTCACTGTTTAACCTTATTGCAAGGTAATCAGCTTTCTCAACAACCGTATAGAATGATTCTTTCAGCAAAATTGCAATTTTAGCCAGCTTTTCATAGTTTGGCATTGTGATTTCTGTAGAGGTCACACTTTCTGCAACCTCCTTCAGATTGTCCACTAACTCTTTTGGGTTCATGCGCTCTGCCTGTTTATCATATGGATGTAAGGAATCTGTCAGAAGCTTCAACGCATTCTTTAAACAGTCCCTTATCCCGTAAGCATCAAAATCTTTTCCTAACACACCTGTCATGTTTTCACTGTGTAGCAATTTATCTGTCTAAACAGTTGCAAGCTTAAGATATTTTACAGGTAAATATTTGTATTCAAGTCAATGAGTTTTCACACTATTTTAGCTTTTTGGGTTTACACAGAAGTACTGTTATAAGTCAACTTATTCAAATGTGGGTACCTTTCTCAGGTTTTACCCCAATTCATGAATATTTAAGTAAATGCTCTCGGCAGTGTTACTTGTATGTGCTTATTTTTCAACAGGATATCAGTTACCAAGCTCTTTTTTAGTGTATTTTACTCTAAAGCACTGAATTTTTTATAAACCTGCACTTTTCTAAAAAGTCTCACAGCAAATCAGTTTAAAGCGTTTTTTAAACCGTTCTGTTCCAGAAATTTGCTATTTTAACAGTTACTCATAGAACTAAGTTGTGAAAAGAAAAAGAAAAGTTGATGATGTATCAGGATTAATCAGTCCTTCCTCAGAAAAACTGTTATTCCTGTTGTCCTCCTGTCAGTGACTTCTATTTAAAATTAAATAGGAAGATTTATTTTTAGGTGGCAACTTAAACAGAAAAGTTTCTTTTTCCTGATAAGTTTACTCTTATTTAGTGATTTTGCAATTAAACGTGTATTATCTTTCAAGCAAAATGAGTAAACTTTTCAACTCTGTGAATATTTGAACCGTTTCTATTATTTTTTTTTAAAGTTCCTAACTTTATTTTGTACCTTTTAAGGGATTACCAGTGAAAAAAGTCGCTTTGGTAAATGCTCTTTGCATAAATACCTTTTTTAACTTTTAAAATGCAAGATAACAGTGTTTATTCAGCTTTGAGGAAGTTTGTTAACTCAAAAATGCCTTACATAAATAAAAAGAACGTTTAATTTCACTCTTTACCTAAAACTGAAGTGAAACTGCGATCTAAGTTTCTCCAGGAGGGGGTAGTGTTTAGCTTTTTACCAGCAGGAGTCTATGACGACTTCCTGTGACGTTCGGTTGACATCCTGTTGTTAGCCGCTTAGCTTAGAGTTAGCTTCGGCTAAACTCGGTTAAAATCAACATTTCTGAACGAATTTAAGCGTAAACGTGGCGTAGTTTCAACAAGCACGACTTCATAGCATGAACATGAGTTTTGTGGAACAATATGGCAGCTTTATTTAGTGATTTTAAGCGTAGTGAAGGCTCCGGTCGTTAGCTTTGGCTAAAATTAGCATCGCTAGCGTTGTTCAAAAAACATCATTTAATGACGAATTTTAAACTCTAACGTGGCAAAATTTCAGCGAGTATGCTTCGAAGCACTTAACCAGCGTGTCAAAATCACTTTAAAGCGCTTTTTTAGCTTTAAAAAGCAGATTTTATTTCCCTATGAAAACGAATTTCATTTCCGGGTGACGTGATTGACACGTCCCTCATCCAATGAGAACGTTACACACGGTCTTTTTCAACCAATGACGCAGCGTTAAAGCAACCAGCATACTAGATTCACGTGAACTAAAATTCGTCAACTTTTCGTCTTTTAAACTGTCAAAATGCACTTTTTCTGTTAAAAATGTAACGAATAAACTCTTAACTGTGTTCTGAGACGGCGCTCAGCTTTTAAAACGTCTCTCCATCCATTTAAAACAACTCGTTCGAACTTATCAGAACCGAGCGACAAACCGGGTCTGAGCAGAACCCCCTGTCTGTTTAAACAGAATACGTTTCCACAGATCAAAGCCAGCTTAGCAACACTTAACAGCGTACAATTTCAGCTTTCATAAAGACTTATGACACTATTTCAGTTTTCTGTGAGCTTCCTGAGCATCACAGACCAACACGCTTAAAACATGCAGCGTAACACAGCGTAAAGTTGCAGAGCCGGGCTCCAAGCGCGCAGCTCCGGCTGCGTTTCAATCACAGCTGATAAACTGTTATTTTATCAACATGCCAACATTTAAAAATCAATTTTACACGTTTTTACAGTCATTTATGAGCACGTAGCGGGCCACCAATATGTAGTTGTACATATACGAGATATATGCATACAATTTTCACGAGTTCCTCATCTTTCTGACTGTGTAATGTCGTGCATTGAATTTTAACAGAAATGCGAACGAGAGACGTTATTATCTT
>NW_023621128.1:0-5814 GCF_014905685.2 Nematolebias whitei
CCTCATATGTTGGCTTGTGGACTTTTTAACTGTTTGGTCTCAGCGGGTGAGGGTTAAAGGGGTCCTCTCTGATGTCCTTCTGTCCTCTACTGGTTCCCCTCAGGGCTGTGTTCTTTCACCTCTTTTATTTATTTTACACACAAACGATTGTCGCAGCCATTTCCCTCAGCGTCACATTGTAAAGTTTGCTGATGACTCTGTCATCCTGTCCCTTCTGAGCAGTGATGACCCAAACCCTGGGCCTGTGATTGGGGACTTCACGGAATGGTGTGAATCTTCCTTTTTAAAGTTAAATGTTTCTAAGAGAAAGGAGATGGTCATTGACTTCAGAAAAAAATCTTCAGTTGCAGCTCCCGTGGTCATTAAGGGTGAAGCTGTGGAGATGGTGTAACAATATAAATACCTAGGAATTGTTCTTGATGATAAATTGACCTTTGACCTCCACGTGAACTCACTTTGTAAAAAGGCCCACCAAAGGATATATTTTTATTGGAAGCTTTGTGGTTTTAATGTTGATTCAACTTTCATGAGAATGTTTTATTTATGTTTTATTGAGTCTATTTTAACCTTTACCTTTATCTGTTGGTTTGGACTTTTGACATGTAAAAACAGGAGCAAACTCTCGGGGATTGTCAGGATGTGCAGCAAAACTGCTGGCATAGACCTACGAAACCTCGCTGACCTACACAAGGTGAGGTCAGTGAATAAGGCCAGTCAGATTCTGGCAGATCCTGATCATCCACTCCATGGTGAGTTCAGGTTGCTTCCATCTGGACGCAGGTTTCTGCAGCCCAGATGTAGAACAAACAGATTGAAAAACTCATTCATCCCCATAGCAATCAGTTTACTCAATGAACACTAATTTCAATACTGTTACTTTAATGTCTTAATGTCTTGTGTATATATGTATGTGTATGTATATATGTGTATATGTGTATGTGTGTGTATGTGCATGTGTGTGTATATGTACACATCTACTGACTGTGAAACTAATTGCCCCTTGGGGATAATAAAGATACTTGAACTTGAAATCACAACAAAGTTGTCTCGGGGCACTTTACAGGAACATTCACATACATAAAAGCCAATTAGTAAAGTTCTATATCTAAGGAATCCAGCAGACAAGTTGAATCTTGGCTTTGTTGCAGTCTCCCATCCTGAGAAAGCACAGTGGCAACAGTGGAAAGGAAAAACTCCCTTTTAAAAGGAAGAAACCTCCAGCAGAACCAGGCTCAGGACAAGCGGCCATCTGCTTTGACCAGCTGGTTGAGAGGACAGGAAGGAGAGACAGATGAAGACAGAATGGAAGGTCCAGGTATAGGTCCAGGTGTATCTCAAAGACAACAAAAATACGTTAAGGATAGAAAAATAATTAAAAATACAAAACAGGTTGAGCAGAGTAAGTAAAGACAGTAGTAGAGTGAAAATTGTGGTCAGTTTGTCCTCCAGCAGTCTAAGCCTATAGCAGCATAACTAAGGGACAGCTCTGGAAACCCAAGCCAACCCTAACTATAGGATTTAGCAAAAAGGAAAGTCTTAAGCCTAGTTTTAAAACTGGATAATGTGTCAGCCTCACGGACAGAGATTGGAAGTTGGTTCCACAAGAGAGGAGCCTGATAACTAAAATATCTGCCTCCCATTCTGTTTTTGTAAATTCTAGGAACCACAAGTAAACCTGCAGTCTGAGAGCGAAGTGCTCTTTTAGGAAAATATGGAACAATAAGATCTGTAATATAAGATTGTAGTATGTCTGGACTAGGGCATTAACAGAGTACTCGAGTAATCTATACATCGATTGCTAGGACATCTATCGAGGTTAAAAATGTAACATCGAGTAGCCGTAGTGACGTCAAAATATCACATCATCAGATAAAAAGTAGCAAGATATATTTACAACACATGGAATAAAAATATAAACCAAAAACAATTAGAAACAATGAAATACTAAATCAGATCACATTGTGTCAAAAGTCAAGGAAATAATAACAAAAAGCATAAACTCAGTCAGAAACAATGAAATACTAAATCAGATCAGATGACCTTGTGTTAAATAGGAATAATAACAAAAGCATAAACAGAATCAGCATCAATGAAAAACTAGATCTAAAGCTGATCACCCTGTGTTAAATGTCAATGAGTATAGGTGTGTTTTTAGGAGAGATTTAAAAGCAGAGACTGAGGTGGCCTGTCGAATGTTGATGGGCAGATTGTTCCAAAGTTTAGGGCCCACGACTGAAAACGCTCGATCTCCTCTGAGCTTCAGCCTGGTTTTTGGTACGGCCAAAAGCAACTGGTCTGATGATCTCAAAGCCCGAGAAGGAGTATAAGGATGAAGAAGGTCGGAGAGATATGATGGTGCAAGGCCGTTAATGAACTTGAATGTCAGCAAGAGAATTTTAAAATCAACTCTGACATGTACAGGAAGCCAGTGAAGAGAGGACAGAACCGGAGTAATGTGCTCAAACCTACGAGTTCCTGTTAAAAGCCAAGTTGCAGCATTTTGGATGAGCTGGAGACGTGAAAGTGAAGCCTGACTAACCCCAACATAAAGTGAGTTACAGTAGTCCAGGTGGGTAGTAATAAATGCATGGACTACTTTTTCAAGGTCAGATCTGGACAGAACGGACTTAAGCTTTGCTATTTGCCTTAGCTGAAAGAAGCTATTTTGTAGAACAGAGTTGATCTGTTTATTAAACTTAAAGTCCGAGTCTAACACTACCCCGAGATTGGTAACCGACTGCTTTAGATGAGGCTGAAGGGAGTGCAGGTTTACAGGATCAGTGACAGTGGTAGAGCTTGGGTTAAACACAATGACCTCAGTCTTCTGATCATTAAAACTCAAGAAGTTTGCAGCCATCCAAGTCTTGATGTCATCAAGACATTTTAACAAAGGGTGGATGGAGCAGGAACTGTTTGGTTTTAAAGGCAGATAGATCTGAGAATCATCGGCGTAACAGTGAAACGAAATACCATGTTTCCTCAGGATTGACCCCAAGGGGAGCAGATACAATGAGAACAGAAGGGGTCCAAGAATGGAGCCTTGTGGGACCCCACAGGAAAGAGAGACAGAAGCAGAAAAATGATTGTCAAAGTTAACACAGAAACTCCTGTCACCCAGATACGAACGGAACCATTCTAGCGCCACCCTTGTAATCCAAACCCAGTGTTCTAGCCGTGACATAAGGATGCTGTGATCAACAGTGTCAAATGCAGCGGTAAGGTCGAGGAGTACCAGGATCACAGACTGACCAGAGTCATTCGCTAGCAGAATGTCATTACAGACCCTTACTAAAGCTGTCTCAGTGCTGTGCAGTTGTTTAAATCCTGACTGAAAAATCTCAAAAATTCCATTTACATTCAAAAACTTGGTTAGTTGACTAAAAACTATTTTCTCCAAGATTTTAGAAAGAAATGGAAGTTTTGAGATTGGCCTGGAAGTTTGAACAAGCTGCAGGGTCAAGTCTGGGTTTTTTAATTAATGGAGTTACCACTGCATGTTTTAAAACATCGGGGACCACACCTGTAGCCAAACTGCTGTTAATGGCAAGAACAGAGGGTCCAGTTGACGGTAGAACCTGTTTAAAAAATGCAGCAGGGATGGGATCAGCAGGGGAGCCTGAGGGTTTCATGTGACCAACAACCTCAATTAAAAATGAGAGTGAGATGGGGTCAAAGTGACTGAAGACTGCTGAGCAGGGGACAAGAACTGAAGGGTCAGCTGTGGAGTGTGGAATTGATGACCTAATCGACTCATCCTTTTCAACAAAATGCCTGACAAACTTATTACAGGTGTCAACAGAGGCCTCAAGGGTGGCAGAATGAGGCACGTTTAGAATGGTGTTAATGGTGTTGAAAAGAATGCTGGGGTTGTGACTGTTTGAGTTGATAATTTTTGAGAAATATTTGTTTTTCTCCTGTTTAACGGTGGTCTGATAGGCTTTCCAACATGTTTTTAACATCTCAAAAGACACCTGAAGTTTATCTTTTTTTCCATCGACGTTCAGCTCTTCTGCACAAGCGTCTTGCCCCTTGTGTAGTCTCATTTACCCAAGGGTGGGGCGTGCGTTTTCGATTCCTGAGCTTTAACGGGGCGACTGAGTCCAGGATCTGTACACACGCCTCCTGATGCTGAGAAAGCAACTCCTTTGTAGTAAGACCCGCAGAGAGTTCAGAGTCTGAAACAGAATTACTAGCAAAGATGGAAGAGAAGAGTGTGGCGGTGGAAGGGTTAAAAATCCTACAGGGCTTGGGTGTGGGGGGAGGTGCAGGTTCACAAATCAATGAGGTGTTGAATAAAACCGGTTTGTGGTCGGAACAAACAGTGTCACCAATTTCTAAATCAGAAACAGACAAACCATGTGTTAAAACTAAGTCTAGAGTGTGGCCCTGCTGGTGAGTCGGACCAACAACACTCTGAACAAAGTTAAAGGACTGGATGAGGTCTAGAAAGTCCTGAGCTAATGGTTTATCTGGGCAGCACACGTGGATATTAAAATCACCTAAAATCAAAACCTGATCATATTGGAGCAGAACACCAGTTAGAAAGTCAGATAGTTCATTTAAAAACTGTTTATGGTATCTGGGAGGTCTGTAAAAAATAGCACACAGAACTGGGTTGGAGCGGCCCAGCTCACAACAGAGCAGTTCAAAACTCGAATAATTAGCTGAACCATGGAGCTGTCTACAGTGCAAATGTTTCTTAAAAACAGCCAATAATCCTCCACCACGACCAGTTGTCCTTGGAGCATTGAAAAAAGAACAATCCAGAGGTAGTAATTCTAGAAAAACACTGAACTCACCAGGGCAGATCCAAGTCTCAGTGATGAAAAGAAAGTCCAGTCGGTTGCAGCAGAAAAAGTCGTTCAAAATAAAAGTTTTATTAGCCAGTGATCTGGCATTTATCAGGGCCATCCTCGTAGAATCCACCACAGGAGGAGATGGTTGCAGTGTCCAGTCCAGCGGCCTCAGATTTGCAGAGTTAGACGCGCGCCTCCGGCAGGAAACCCAGCCTCGCACGGGCCCAGTGTGATGATGGGACCACGACAGCGGGACCAGACAGCGCACCACAGTATCTGTACAGCGCCAGGAGCGGAGGTGGAAACGCTCACTATCAGCTGGAGAGGATGTTTCAGAGACAGCAAGTAGGGCTTTAAGGTTCACCAGCCGGCCAGCGCGTTTTCCACGGCGTCTGGAGCGACGTCTCCGGGGAGGCAGGTGCGCGCCTCGCTGCAGATAAGCAGGCACGTCCGCCAGCAGCGGGGGGACAGGGGGGGGTCCAGAGTTACGCTTGTATTGATCAAAATAAGCAACATTGGTGCCACAAGGTCGAAGATCCAAAAGTTGTTTTCGTTCATACACCAGCAGAGCATTGATGTCACAGATGAGAAATGAAAAAAACACCAAAAATACGAACACCATCAGCAGAGGTGGATTGCAAGCCATGTACACAGGCACCATCTTACCGGAAGTACCGAAAATTAAGCTCATTCAAATCTCAAAAAACATGTTTTTTATGATTTAATACAGTGTAGGACTCAAATGAGCAAATTATGATGAACTACAAACATCTAAAACTGACTCCTTCACAGAGAGAACATTTGGAGGGTTTTGGACAAAAAGAAAGACAAGTTAATCAGAGACACACCTTTCCTGTAGTTTTGTTCAAATATACCTATTTTTCCTCACAGGCCCTGGAGTTCTGTGTGACCGGTCCACAAGCACGTCTTTGTCCAGTTGTAGCGACTCTCTAAGAAGTTTTGCTACCGCAGCTGTAGAACTAGAGCCGTTTCCCTCTGCCACCCCTAGAATTCTGAT
>NW_023621129.1:0-5813 GCF_014905685.2 Nematolebias whitei
CAAATTCAAAATGACCTGATTTGATATGTTTACAATGTTCCATTATGGATAAAATATGGATTTACAGTATAGTTGTGAATGAATGCATTCTGGTTTATGTTTATATTTTACAAAATGTCTAAATTTTTTGGAAGTTGTGGTTGTAAAGCAGATTTCTTTTTTCATGCTTTTTACTTTTCCACACTGTGAACACTTCACAACAATTTTCATTATAATGAAACATTATAAAGTTATTGTATTAAAATATGGAACAATAACTAACTGCTGCTTATGTTACAAAACTATATTAATTCTGCTGTAACGCATTTAAATTTGACCTTACACAATTCAAAATGTTACCTTTAAAAGATGGGTTACATCTACACCAAACTGTTATTTTAGTCTGAAAACAGCTGCGTGCCGTCATCGATGTTACTTTTTCACAATTTCCTTGCACAACACATCATAAATTCATCATAATGAACTCACTTTGTAAGAAGGCTCATCAGAGAATGCATTTTTATTGGAAGCTCTAGTTTAAATTTTGTTTCTACTTTTATGATAATTTTTTTCATGTTTTATCGAGTCTCTTTAAATTTGATCGGTTGTTTTGGATTTATAACATGTAAAAACAGGAGCAAACTCTTGGGGCTTGTCAGGATGTGTAGTAAAATGTTGGGCAAATCCCTAGGAACCTCACTGACCTTCACAAGGTTAGGTCAGTGAAAAGGCCAGACTGATCCTGATCACCTAATTCAAGGTGAGTTTAGCATAGTTTTGTCCAAAAGGCATCAGTTACAAAGATGCAGAACTAACAGATTAACATTTATCCCTACAGCAATCAGGCTTCTTAATGAGCAGTTCTGATTCTAGTATTGTAATTTTACAAACAGGATTCCAAAAAAGTTGGGATACTAAACAAATTGTGAATAAAAACTGAATGCAATGATGTGGAGGTGCCAACATCTAATATTTTATTCAGAATAGAACACAAATCACAGATCAAAAGTTTAAACTGAGAGAATGGATCATTTTAAGGGAAAAATCTCGTTTCCAAATTTCATGGCATCAACAAATCCCAAAAAAGTTGGGACAAGTCCATTTTTCAAACCACTGCATCGACCTTTCCGCTCTAACCCTGTCAGAAAAACAAAGAGTCACTAATCTGGGAGTGATAATGGACCCTTCCCTGAAACTTAATAATCATATAAACATGATTGTTAAATCATGTTTCTTCCAACTGAGGCGGCAACAATGGTGGAATTGATCCTCTTACCATCTTGGCTTCTGATAGACACTGACACTCTGAGAAGCTCTTTTTATACCCAATCATGTTGTCAATAGACCTAATTAGTGTTAATTGGTCTTCCAGCTGTTCGTTATAGCTCAATTTCCTTTTTCCAGCCACTTATTGCTACTTGTCCCAACTTTTTTGGGATTTGTTGACACTGTGAAATTTTGAATCAACATATTTTTCCTTTAAAATGTTACAATTATTCAGATTAAACTTTTGATCTGTCATCTATGTTATACTACGAATAAAATATTGACATTTGCCATCTCCACATCATTAAATTCAGATTTTATTCAGAATTTGTTTAGTGTCCCAAATTTTTTGGAATCCAGTTTGTAGTTACATTGGTTGGTCATGTTTGCATGTTTTGTATATCTACTGATTGTGAAACAAATTGCCCCTTGGAATAATAAAGATTATTGAGCTTGACTTCCATTTGAAAGTTTCTATAATTAATGTTCCAAAATGGAAAAGAAACACTTTTTTTTCTGTATCTCACACTTTTAAAACTCACCTGGTTTGTTTCCAATCAGACTCGCCCGAAGCAGAGTGAAATCTGCATCTACAAAAATGAAACACACGAAGTGAACGAGCAAATAAAATGGTACAACATACCACAGGACATAGGTTATGCACCAATCCATTTCTTAGAAAGAAAAGCGTTTAACTGCGTCACTGAAGTATTGCCAATGTGAGTAGCAAGCTACATTTCAACATAAACGTAAAATGCTACAACTAAAAGCTAATTGCGTCACTTCCTCTGAGAGACTTTCAGTACAAAAGTTTCGAAACAACAACAGAAATCTAGACGACCACACAAATCGTCTTTATATGTACTGTACTGTATTTTGAATTACCACAAGGTCTTCTGTCACTCTCTTTAATTAATTTGAAATATATTAAATTAGTTAAATTAAATTAGTATTATACTATAATAAAAGTGGTTTGTGCATGTTTACTGCAACATCTGAATGTCAGTATGTTTATTTTCCCCATTTGTATTCAGAATGGAAAGACCCCTCAACATCTGCTGTGTCAGTTGACTGTCTATAATAATTATTATTATTGTTGTTGTTTTTGTTGCTGTTATTGTTGATATTAATATTACTATTTACAATATTTTTATTTTGGACTATGAATAAATATATTACTGATAGAGTATCTTAAAAAAAAAGTGCGTTTTGATAATGCCTTCCATAGCGCGCGCAGCTACAACTACAGCAATGATGTCATGTTTTCGAATATACGCAGCCTGTAACATCCGGGTCCTGCGCCTGTAGCTCTTCAGAAGCTAACGTTAGCTGTCAAGCTGTCAAGTGGAGAGACTGGTCTTGAGTGACGACAGCTCGTCGCTAGCTCACAAGCTAGCTTAGCTTAGCTACCACACACCTGTATTTCGTCGTTGTACAGGTCCTTCTAAAAAAATTAGCATATTGTGATAAAGGTAATTATTTTCCATAATGTAATGATAAAAATGAAACTTTCATCAATCAATCAACCTTTATTTAGACAGGTAAATCCCATTGAGCGAAGACTCATTTACAAGAGAGACCTGATTTCAACATATATTCATATATTTCAGATTCATTGCACACCAACTGAAATATTTCAGGTCTTTAATTGTTTTAATACTGATGATTATGGCATACAGCTCATGAAAACCCAAAATGCCTGTCCCAAAGAATTAGCATATTTCATCCCACCAATGACAGACAAGTGTTTTTAATACAAAAAACACCAACCTTCAAATAATCATGTTCAGTTATGCACTCAATACTTGGTCGGGAATCCTTTTGCATGAATGACTGCTTCAATGCGGCGTGTCATGGAGGCAATCAGCCTGTGGCACTGCTGAGGTGTTCTGGAGGCCCAGGATGCTTTGATAGCGGCCTTAAGCTCATCCAGAGTGTTGGGTCTTGCGTCTCTCAACTTTCTCTTCACAATATCCCACAGGTTCTCTATGGGGTTCAGGTCAGGAGAGTTGGCAGGCCAATTGAGCACAGTAATACCATGGTCAGTAAACCATTTACCAGTGGTTTTGGCACTGTGAGCAGGTGCCAGGTCGTGCTGAAAAATGAAATCTTCATCTCCATAAAGCTTTTCAGCAGATGGAAGCATGAAGTGCTCCAAAATCTCCTGATAGCTAGCTGCATTGACACTGCCCTTGATAAAACCCAGTGGACCAACACTAGCAGCTGACATGGCACCCCAGACCATCACTGACTGTGGGTGCTTCACACTGGACTTCTGGCATTTTGGCATTTCCTTCTCCTCAGTCTTCCTCCAGACTCTGGCACCTTGATTTCTGAATGACATGCAAAATTTGCTTTCATCCGAAAAAAAGTACTTTGGACCACTGAGCAACAGTCCAGTGCTGCTTCTCTGTAGCCCAGGTGAGGTGCTTCTGCTGCTGTTTCTGGTTCAAGAGTGGCTTGACCTGGGGAATGCGGCACCTGTAGCCCATTTCCTGCACACGCCTGTGCACGGTGGCTCTGGATGTTTCTACTCCAGACTCAGTCCACTGCTTCCGCAGGTGCCCAAGGTCTGGAATCGGCCCTTCTCCACAATCCTCCTCGGGGTCCGGTTACCTCTTCTCGTTGTGCAGCGTTTTCTGCCACACTTTTCCCTTCCCACAGACTTCCCACTGAGGTGCCTTGATACAGCACTCTGGGAACAGCCTATTCGTTCAGCAATTTCTTTCTGTGTCTTACCCTCTTGCTTCAGGGTGTCAATGATGGCCTTCTGGACAGCAGTCAGGTCGGCAGTCTTACCCATGATTGCTGTTTTGAGTAATGAACAAGGCTGGGAGTTTTTAAAAGCCTCAGGAATCTTTTGCAGGTGTTTAGAGTTACGTCGTTGATTCAGATGGTTAGGTTAATAGCTTGTTTAGAGAACCTTTTCATGATATGCTAATTTTTTGGGACAGGCATTTTGGGTTTTCATGAGCTGTATGCCATAATCATCAGTATTAAAACAATTAAAGACCTGAAATATTTCAGTTGGTGTGCAATGAATCTGAAATATACGAAAGTTTCATTTTTATCATTACATTATGGAAAATAATGACCTTTATCACAATATGCTAATTTTTTGAGAAGGACCTGTACACCTTGTGGTGTAAATTGCGGACACTTGGTCCCCGTCGCAGATTGAGCAACTGTCAACTGGTGTGTTAGTTATTTGGTAAGTAAAATATTAATTTTTTTACACAACATTTACAAGGGGCAAATGGGCAGTTGGCTACCTCTGCTAAATTAGATAGTTGGTAGCAGGGCCGACGGTTTTGCTCGCCTCAACACAACATGGTGTAGAAAGAGACAAGGTTCAAGGCCCGCTAAGAGGAAAGGCAGTTTTTAAAAATGTAATTTGAACGTGGTACATATCTAACTCGCTTTTAATCCAGCTATCTAAGCGGTTCTTTTAGCGCAGGCCCATCCTAGCTTACAACTCTAGGATCTAATACTTTCGTGTTTTCTACTGATAATCGAGAAACTAGTCATGTAGGTAGCTCTACGCCTCTGATATTAGTCTAATTACGTGTTCAGAATCGCGAAGGTCTGAGGTTTGGTGCATGAAAATTTAAATAGACACGTTATTTTTTATTTCTCTGTAAACGGAATGTAGAACTTGAATACATACATATTTAATTCTTAGAGGTTTCAATTCGTTGAACACCAAGTAACGTTCCTAATAAGTAGCTATAATGTGTTCTCGGGTTTACTATTAAGACTGGAGCAGAGGTCTAAACCCAGCTCCAAGATGCTTATCTTGTACCACAAATGGGTGGAAGTCGTGATATCTGTTTATACTCAGTTGGAAGATTAAGTGTGTGTTTTTCTGTTAATACCCAGTCACACATTACTATTCTTGTATTACTACTCATTTCTGTGGGAGCAGAAACTTCCTTCACCAGTCCTAGTTACATCTACAGGCTCTACTGCGGAGATGTACCATGGACTGAAGGACTCGACTGGCTGTCCTCAAGCAAAGAACTTTATCAGCTCACACTTCAGGCGTTCAGGTAAAATTGTTCATGATCTCCATTATTTATTTTGATCACAAAATTTACCACTTCATTTATCTTCAGGTTTAATTTCAAGCTGCTGTTTGATCAGGCAAGCCTTGGACCTATGGAGTCCCCCGAGGAGTTCTTCAGCACTTTAGAGGAATATGAAAGGGATTGGTACATCGGCTTGGTGACAGAAAAAGGCTGGCATGACAGTGTCCTCCAGGAGAAGCCCTCCTTATTCTCTCTGGGACATGACCTCACCATGGTAACTGAACATATCAATTTTCATTTGTATGTTTGTAATGTTTACACCTTTCCTGCAATCTACTCCTATTTGTTTGCTGGTATTAAATTGTTCATTTAGGAGTTTTAAGTTTAGTTCTCTGTAAAATATTGACACTTTAACTGTTTTTGTCTATAGGGTACCTACACAGGGCGAGTGCTGACCCTGCAGGAGCAGCTGATACAGGTGGGCCGTCTGAATGGAGAGGGAGTTCGAGGCCAGTGGGCAAACCTTTCTTGGGAACTCTT
>NW_023621130.1:0-5813 GCF_014905685.2 Nematolebias whitei
GCCTCCTTTAATGTTACCCCCACCAAACAAGCCTGGTGGACGTAACATTGTGGGGGCTCGTCCTACACGTTGTTGGTGCCGTGTTTGGCGTTGTTGTTCTGTTCAGATGGCAGTTACATGCTCCTGTTTTGGTATTGTTGTGTTTTCTTGTCTTGCCGGTTGTTTGTGATTTTGGCCTGGTTGGTTTTCTTGTTTCTTCTGTCTGTTTGGGGGTCCATGAGGATTTTGTTTTTTTTGGGGGGCGGCCGAGTGTGTCGTCTAGTTGGTTGATATCGGTGGGTGTTGGCAACTCCATTTTTTTAGTCGACGCTGTTTGTTGTTTTAGTTATTTTTGGGCTGGATTCTGGGCTAAGGGCACCGCTTGGTGCTTCAACTGCCTTGGCTGCCTTGGCTCTTGGAGGAAGGCCTGAAGACTAGGTGAGGTGAGTCAGTTTTTTTTGTTTGTTTGTTTGTGTTTGTGTTCCACTTAGTTAGCTGTAGGAAAGTGGAGATTTGCCATTTGTTTGCACCAGTCATACAGTTCCTCATAGTTGTTGGGTGAAAAATTTGGTATTTGCTGTCTGGCTTTTGGAATTTAGTTCCAATTTTGTTAAAAAATGGATACTGTTAGTTCTTTTTTGGCTTCCCCAACTTTAGAACTTTTGGAAAAGCTCACCAAGGAGCAGATTCGTCAAGTAGCTGAACACTTTCGAATTGATTTTGAAGCTGCAAAAGGATGGAGGTTACCCCAGCTAAAGGGTTTTTTAAAAGACAATCTTGTGAAAATGAATGTCTTTACTGTTTCTGTTTCAGACGCTGATATGACGGACAAGACTTCCACTCATGCAGATTCGTTAACCGGTGCCTCTAGGTCAGATGAGGACATTTTGGATCCAACAGTAACTCAAGATTCTCAATTAAAGTTTCAATCTAAAAGAACTGAGTTTGAATTGCAGTTTGAGTTGGAAAAGTTGCGGCTGGCCCATGAAGAAAAAAGATTGGCACGTGAACATGAACTGGAAGAGAAGAGGTTAGCACGTGAACATGAATTTGAGGAAAGGAGGTTAGCACGTGAACATGATGAAAAGAGGTTGGCATATGCACATGAGTTAGAGCTTAAGAAATTATCTCTAGAAGCTGAGCATCTGAAGTTGAGGTCTGAGGGTAGGTTAAGTGGTGGAACTCTTAATCTGTCTCAAATTAGTGATGGGTTCTCTGGACGTAACCTGGTTAACATGTTGAAGCTGTTACCTAAGTTCAATGAACAAGATCCAGATATATTTTTCTCTTTGTTTGAGGACATGGCAGAGGACAATGACTGGAGTGATTCAGATTGCTCCATTCTCCTGCAAAGTGTACTGGTGGGTAAGGCCCAAAAAGCTTATGTTTCATTACCTTCGGCGGAAAGAAAGGTGTACAAATCTGTTAAGGAAGCTGTTTTGAAGGCTTATGAACGGGTTCCTGAATATTATAGGCAGCAATTTAGAAACTACAGGAAGGCTGAAAAACAGACAAATACAGATCTTGCCAGAGAACTGAATGCCCAATTCTACCGTTGGTTATCGGCAGAGGGTGTAGATGACTTGCAATCCCTTTGTGAGTTGATGGTGTTGGAACAGTTTAAGAACATTATTCCACGTCGGATTGCCACTTATGTTAATGAGCAAATAGTAAAAACCGCTGCTAAAGCTGCCATTTTAGCAGATGACTATGTTCTAACACATAAAGCTGGGAGTGATTTTAATGTGGAAGATAGTCATTACCTTAAAGAATCCCACCATGAAGGGTTCCCTAGTACAACTAGATGGGATCCTACTTTGCACTTTAAAGCCGCCTCAGTTTGTAACTATTGTCGTGAGAAGGGACACTGGAAAAATTAGTGTCCTTGGAATTCCAAATCTAAACCAGTTAAGAGTAAACAAGATCATCGTAAACCTGTTGCATTAGCCGGAGTTTTGCAGTCGCAATCAGCGGAGTCTACACCTCCAGCTGAAGTTGAAGGTGTTAGACCAACTGTTTTAGCTGCACCTGTTGACTTTAAGTCTTTTCCAGAACCGAACGGCACAGATCCCTTGGTTTTTGAGAGGGATGTTGGACGAGATTATGCTCCTTTCATCACCCAGGGGTTTGTTTCTCTGTGTGGCAGTTTAAATAAAGTGGCTGTTAAAATTCTGCGTGACACTGGAGCGTCTGAGTCCTTCATATTGGAATCTGTTCTGCCATTTTCTCCTGTTTCTGATACTGGTCGTAGTGTCTTGATTAGAGGTATTGGGTTGAAAACTTTCTCTGTGCCTCTCCATAAGATCCACCTACAGTCAGAACTGGTTCAAGGGGAAGTAGTTATAGGCGTTCGTCCTTCTTTGCCTGTGGGAGATGTGTCTCTCATTCTGGGGAACAACCTGGCAGGTGGGCGCGTGTGGCGAGATGTTGCCCCTCCTCCGGTGGTCCGAGCTTCTCCATCTGTTTCTGTTTCAGACGAATGTGCTCGTGACTTTCCTGAGGCATTCCCAGTTTGTGCAGTAACTCGTGCCATCACTCGTTCTTTGGCTGAACAGGAAAATGAGTCTGGTAAGCCTGGTTCTATCTGCAAGAAGCTTGTCTGTTTGCCAACTCTTCCTGTTCCCTTGTCCCTCAGTGAGTTGATTGCAGCCCAGCAGGAGGACGCTACCTTGGCTGCTTTGTTTAAACAAGTCCAGGCAACAGAAAAGGACTCAAAAGTGTCACATGGGTATTTTCTTCTAGAAGGTCTGTTGGTACGTAAATGGTTGCCTTATAGTGACAGGGAAGTTGTTGGACCAGTTTATCAGGTTGTTGTTCCAACTAAGTTCAGAGACCTCGTTCTGAAAACTGCCCATGGAGAGCTGGCTGGCCATCTGGGAGTTAATAAAACCTACAGTCGAGTGTTGCGTTATTTTTATTGGTCCCGTCTGAAAAAAGATGTCTCTCTTTTTATAAAAACCTGTCACACCTGTCAGTTAACTGGAAAGCCTAATCAGAACTTGAAACCAGCTCCACTTTTTCCCATACCTGCTGTTGGTGAACCTTTTGAAAACTTAATTATTGACTGTGTTGGTCCACTGAGTCCTTCAAAGTCAGGATTGGTGTATTTGCTGACAGTTATGTGTAAAAACACTCGTTATCCTGCAGTATATGCCCTGAAAACCATTACAACAAGGTCTGTGGTCAAAGCTTTATCTAATTTCATTTCCGTGTTTGGAATTCCTAAGACTATTCAGACAGACAGAGGTACCAATTTCACTTCACGCATGTTTGCTGAGATTTTGAAACAACTTGGTGTAGCCCATCAACAAAGCAGTGCTTATCATGCACAAAGCCAGGGGGCACTAGAGCGTTTTCACCAAACTCTGAATGCATTGTTGCGAGCATACTGCACAGAGTTGAATAGAGATTGGGAAGAAGGTTTGCCTTGGCTTCTTCTGGCAGCTCGTGAAGTGGTACAGGAAAGCACAGGGTTCAGTCCAAACGAACTAGTGTTTGGACATCATGTACGCGGGCCCCTTGCTGTCCTAAAAACCAACCTGGAGAGTTCTGATCCACCATCAAACTTGTTCGACTACATTAATGGTTTTCGTCGCAGACTTTTCTTGGCTGGCAGATTAGCTTCTGAGAATCTTAAAAAAGCTCAGAAAAAGATGAAACGATGGTTTGACCAGAAAGCTGAAAATAGAGTGTTTCACCCAGGAGATCGGGTGCTTGCCTTGCTTCCTATTCAAGGATCTCCATTTCAGGCCAAGTTTTCTGGTCCATATTCTGTGCTGAAGCAGGTGTCTGCACAGGATTATGTGGTCTCTACCCCTGACCGTAAACGACCCACTCAGCTGTGCCATGTAAACTTACTGAAACCTTACTTTGGTCGTACTCCGGAAGAAAAAGACGTACAGGCCGTTGCTGCTTCTGTGAAAGTAGACCTGAGCTACACAGCAAGAGTAGATGAAGATGTACAGACTCCAGAAGTCACTGTATTTCAGCCAAGACTTAGGAACTCGGAGATGTTGTTAAACCTACAACCCTTGTTGAGCCATTTGTCTACTGAAAAAGGAGAGCAGTTGAAGCAGTTGATTTTAGATTTTCATATATTCGGTGACATCCCCATGTGTACTCACTTAATTGAGCATGACATTGATGTGGGGGACGCGCAGCCCATCCGTCAGCATTTCTACAGAGTTTCTCCAGAGAAAAGTAAAGTTATGAAATCAGAAATTCAGTATTTGCTGGACAACGGCTTGGTTAAACCCTCCTCCTCCAGTTGGGCCTCACCCTGTGTGCTAGTTCAGAAACCGGATGGTACTTATAGATTCTGTACTGATTACAGGAAACTAAACAGCATCACAAAACCTGACTCCTACCCGCTTCCTCGGATGGAAGATTGCGTTGACTGTGTTGGAACTGCAAAGTATGTGAGTAAATTTGATTTGCTTAAGGGTTACTATCAAGTACCCTTGTCTGCTCGTGCCCAAGAGGTGTCCTCGTTTATTGTACCAACTGGATTATACTCTTACAATGTCATGAGTTTTGGTCTTAGGAATGCCCCAGCCACTTTCCAGCGGTTGATGAATCAGGTGGTGGCTGGGTTGGAAGGTTGTGCTGTTTACTTGGATGATGTGGTGGTTTTCAGCGACACATGGACCCAACACATGCTTCGCATCCGACACTTGTTTCAGCATCTTCAGGATGCTCGTCTAACTGTGAACTTAGCCAAATGTGAGTTTGCAAAAGCTACAGTGACTTATTTAGGAAAAGTTGTCGGGCAAGGACAAGTAAAACCGGTAAGGACTAAAGTCAAAGCCATTGATGATTTCCCACCTCCTACAACAAAAAAAAAATTGATGAGATTTTTGGGGATGGCAGGTTACTATAGAAGCTTTTGTGAAAATTTTTCCACTGTGGTGGCTCCATTAACTGACTTATTAAAGGCTAAAGTCCAGTTTAAGTGGTCCTCGGCCAGTCAAAAGGCATTTGAAAATGTCAAGCTCCTCTTAAGTTCTGCCCCTGTTTTGTCTGCTCCAAGGTTAGATCAGCCATTCCAAGTACAGGTTGACGCAAGTCAAGTAGGTGCGGGAGCCATCTTGCTGCAGACTGATGAAAAAGGTGTGGACCACCCAGTATGTTTCTTTTCTAAAAAGTTCAATCAACATCAACTGAACTATTCTACCATTGAGAAAGAAGCCCTGGCTCTAATTTGGGCATTGCAACACTTTGATGTGTATGTGAATGGAGGTTCATTTCCTGTTGTGGTGTATACGGATCATAACCCTTTGACCTTTTTGCACTCCTTACAGAATCCAAATCAGCGTTTGGTGCGATGGGCCTTGTTTCTGCAACCCTACAACATTGAGATTCGGCACATTAAGGGCACGGAGAATGTGTTGGCGGATGCATTGTCTCGTGCCAGTGATGGACCAGTTTAGCGGTTGCAGGGCACCGTGATGGACCCTCTGTTTGAAGGGGGGAGGTGTTACGGCTGCAGTGGTCTTTGCCTCTTTTCCTGGTATGGTTCTGGAGACAGGCCTTCTGCAGGTGTTCTGTGTTGCCCTGATTGGTGCTCCTCTGTGATAAAAGCTGCCAGGTGTGCAGCAGGGGAGAGCTTCCCTTCCTCCTCCTCAGAACACCTTGTGGATTGGTTCGTATCAGTGTGGTTGGGGTTTGTTTGTTGGTTTGCATTTACCCATTGAGGCTACTTTTCAGGGATTAAAATCTTTGTTTTGGGCCATGCTCCGATACAATTTAATAAACACTATCTTCATTTAAACTGAAAATCCTTGTGTGGCCTCCTTTAATGTTACCCCCACCAAACAAGCCTGGTGGACGTAACA
>NW_023621131.1:0-5813 GCF_014905685.2 Nematolebias whitei
AATTAGGAGTCAGATTCTAAAAGGAACAAATATTATTCCACAACAATTCCCCCTTTCGACCTCAAAGAAAAAGAGGTCGACATCAAGTTGAAGAATATGCTTCTCTGCGCCGAAGTGGTTGAATCTCAAAATCAGTAAATTCATATCCTCTGCGCATTAGGAGCTGACGAGCTATCTCAGGGTCACGCTTCTCTAAAGTGGAAGTGATAAGACGTACTGACAGAGATCTCAGACAGGGAATACAACAACATCCACATGTGATTAAAATAGCTGCAAATACTGCAATGGACATTAACATGGACACAATCATCTGCTTCCAGGGGCCAAACACTTTGAAGAGCCATTCATCAAGAGGATTATCTACACCAGAGTGAGATTTCATCTCATTAGACAACGTTCTCAAACCTTCAAGTGCACGGGTCACTTTTCCATCAGGGGCAGTGTTATTAGGAATAAAACTACAACACAAGTCACCAAACATGCTACACACACCTCCTTTCTCAGCTAAAAGCATATCAAGACTCTACTTTCAGCACCGGAAGGCCATACGCATTCTTTCATGACTGTGTGTGGTGTCACACTCCTTCTTACCCTGCCTGTTTCACCAGTCTGCTCACACTCTGGTAAACCGGGAATGATGCAGAAATATTCAAAAGAGAAAATGAGTGACAACACTATGGATGACAAAGCACCTATCCCTATCACAACGTACTTTGATGACCACCACATTTTGATCTTGTAAACTGAAACTATACTCAATTAATGAAGATGTCTCGCACAGCAACCTCCACAGCAGACAGCCAGTCAAGCCGTTCCTTTAACACAAAATGAATACAAAATAACACTCTGTTAATATACTGCTTATAATTGATTATAGGTATTTCTTTTTAACGTTACAAACTGAATATACTTAATACTTTCAAGCTAAGTAAATAAATGGATGCGCTCTAAATCAAGACTGCAATTAAAAGATAAGAGAAAAATGGTTAGTACACATATCATACAATATTGTTACAATCACAAGTACTCAGGGCATACCCTGGGGTGCTCAGAGACCGATCCTCCTATGTCTCCGAGTGTTCTTCATGAAGTGTGAGACTCTAAGATGTCGTGTTTTTGTCGTATCTAGGTGTCTGTATTAAATGTGGATTTTCCAGCACCCAGTGACCCACTCAAACAAAGTCCTTCAGGGCCCGCACGCAACTTTACCAGGCTGCTTCGGTCTACAAGACATGAATGTCCAGTTTTACGACTTTAGATGGTTTCTGCCAGCTCCCTCGCTCTTCCTGGCTCTGAGGCAGGCGCACACTGGCTCCAGTGGTACCAAACGTCCCCCTTTCCTCTGAGGCGGACTGCGTGGGACGTTCGCTCTGTAACCTGATAGGGGCCCGTCCACCTGGGCTCCTGCCACTTCCTTTTAATGACCCTCAGCAAGACCCACTCCGCGGTGGGGAGACCAGGTTCCTCTGGTCTTTCTGTTAGGCTCTGTTTGTGGTGAACCTGCTGAGTAAAGTTAGACACTAATGCTTTTAACTCATCAAAGTATACCTTATGGTCCATTTTACGGTCCTCCTCACTGGTCAGTGAGCATACGGTTGGTCCTGGAAAGGGTCTTCCTGTAGTTAACTCATAGGGAGAAAAGCCAGTTCCATTATTAACAGAAGTTCTCACGCTCATTAGAGCAATTGGTAAAGCATCAACCCAGTTCAATTTAGTCTGTGCACAGATTTTGCCCAATTTTTGTTTTATGTTCTGGTTCATCCTTTCTACCTTCCCTTGAGATTGAGGATGATACACGGTTCCAAAAGCATGTTTTAGGCCTAACATTTTTTCCACAGCCTGCAGATCTGTGTTTTTAAAATGTGTGCCATTGTCTGATCTTATTTTTGTTGGAAAACCGTGTCTGGGGATGTAATGGTTAATCAGAAACTTCACCACTGTTTTGCTGTCTTCTCTTCTTGCAGGTATGGCTTCTGGCCACCCTGTAAATGCGTCAACACACATCAATACATATCTGAACCCTTTAACAGGTTCCAACATATCAGTGTAATCTAGAATCACCTCCTGTCCCGGTCGGTGCAGGAGAGGAAAATAACCTCGTTCAGGTTTTACTGTAGGCCGAATGTTGTACTTTAAACAAACAGTACAGGTGTCAACATATGCTGTTACCATATCTTTCAGATGCGGGTGTGACCATTGTCGAAGATTTCTTAACATTTGTCTGCATCCCACGTGTGCTAATCCATGTGCTTCCTGAAACACTGCCTGTTTTAAAGTCATAGGCAAGATCCACTTCTGATTCGGTCCTACCCACACTTTAAATTCACCTATTCTCTGACCTCCTCTGTTAAACCATAATGTTTTTTCCTCTGGGGAGGCTGTCGCTTGAGCCTCTGCCACAGTTTTCTCATCCCACTGATTCACTTTCTGACATTCCTCTTCCACTGTCACCATCTGGACTCTTGGCAAATAGCCAGCAGCTATCTTGGCTGCTCTGTCAGCTTGCCTGTTTCCTTCCGCTGTGTCTGATTGTGTAACATCATGACCTTTGCACTTCACAACCGCCACTTTTGCTGGCCACATCAAACTGTCAGCTAAATCCTTAATGAGTTCCTCATGTTTAATTGGTTTGTTACCTGCTGTTCGAAAACCTGCTCTTTTCCACTGTGGTAACTGAACATGAACTGCACCATAAGCATACGCAGAGTCTGTGTACACTGTAACCTCTTTTCCTTTGCTCATTTTCAAAGCCTCAACGACTGCCTGAATTTCAGCTTTTTGAGCTGACTGATGACCTTCTAGCTGCCCTGAGCTCAGTACCTCGTACTCATCACCATTCTGCTGTACCACAGCAAATCCTGATCTCAAAGACCCATCCTCAAGCCTGAAGCAGCAACCATCTGTGTAGAGTATATTTGAATGTGGTATGAGTTCAGTCTGTAAATCAGGTCTAATGCGTTCCTCCACGTACACTTTTTGCACACAATCATGTGCCTGTGTTGTTTGCATACCATCTGCCATGTTTATGCCTTCATGCAGGAACAATAAATTCGGTTCTGATAGGATGTTGCTCATGCGTCTTTGCTTTAAGGATGTCATTGTAAAGAGCTCAGAATTAACATACGCTACTATGTTGTATGTCGTTAGGATGTGTAGTGGGTGTCCCATGACGATGTGTGCTGTTTTTGAAACAATCCTTGCCAGACCTGCCGCTGCCTGTGTACATGTTGGATGACGCTTCTCAGTACCATCCAACAGCACACTTGCGTACATCAACACCCGTCTACCACCCCCCTTTTTCTGAAACAGAACACCATTAACAGTGTTTTCTGCTTCAGAAACATCAAGAAAAAACGGGGCGGAGTAGTCAGGCAGAGCCAAATCAGCTGCTCTGGACAAGAGTTGCTTCAGTTTAATAAACACATGTTCTGCATCTGTGTTCCACACAAGTGTTGCTTTCAGGTTTCTGTTACCTTGATCTTTTACCATCTGTCTGAGTGGAGTGGTGAGTTCACTATAATCAGGTATATAGTGTCTGCTGTACCCAATTAAACCTAAAAAGGATAACATGTCTTGTACAGTAACGGGCTTCGGGTGATGTAAGATGGACGCCCTGTGTTCTGGTGAAAGTGTTGTACCCTTAGCAGAGCATTTGAGGTAAAAAAATTTTCATCTCAGAGCAGTTGGAGCAGGTGAATCGTCTAGCACTCCCACATCAGTACGTCTGTGTCATGTTGTGTCACCTGTTTTAAAATGAGTCAATGTGAGTGATCATTATCAAAGCCAGCTGCAGTTTTTGATCACTACCCCCAAAGTGCCTAGATGACCATCACAGACCAAATGTGGGGTTGACACCTCCGTCAGGCTGCAGTTGATGTTAGTGACCCTGGACAGAGTGACCACCAGTTCTTCTTTCAGCCTTTCAGTCCCCAGACTCGTCACCGTCTGTCTGGAGACCAGTTCAGCTTTGTGCAGCAGTTCATATCTCAGCATACAGCAAGACTTGACTGGATGTTCTCGCTGTGGACAAACTCCAGGACCCCCTCTGGACAGTTAGTTCAGTTCGCTCTTGGACTGTTAGATCTTTGAAAAGTCACGTTACTTGGCTGAAAAGTTCTTTGTTGCTGTGTCAGTTGTGTTTGACTGACAACTTATTTGAACCGTCCCATTGGTCAGTTTCACAGACCCAACTTCAGCACCCACCTGAACACATTTGTATCCGATCCGGCCCCCGGCACTCGAGAGTCCTGATCAAAACTCAGATGGATGCTGTATGCAGTTAAATGCTACCTTCTATGTTTTGTGGGCCTAATTAGACTCATCTTCCCACTCCAAAGTTCTGTCATCTCCAGCTGCAAAGAAAAAATAATTAAATCACGGTTTCATTTCTGGTGTTACAAGGGGTTTTGTTTTAACTGGGATGGGTGACTCCTCCCTCAGCTGCGAGGGGGTGTCAGTGACCTCCCCCACCTGTAACATTCCATCTGTTATGTGATATATAGGGTACATTCCTGTGGGGGGATGTGCTGACTGATTGCTGCTTGAGTTATAAGGAGGGGGAGCTGAACTACCCACTTCCTCACTCTTTGTTTTAGGCTGCTCTATAAGTTGCTGTTTTTTCAACAAATGGGACGCACCCTGTGCCACAAAGACCAATTTCAACCACTCTTTTCTGTATTTACCTTTCTGCAGGGCGTTTGCCTCTCTTTTTTGCTTGTCAAACTTATCCTCATCTCTCGAGCATTCTTTAATCTTTTCCCACATTAAAGATATTACATCCTGGCCCTCTTGAGCATTGTTTTCTATTTTTTGTAATTTTTTCACGAGAGCTTTTTTTTTAGCTTTTTATTATATTCCAACATCGCTAGTGCTTGTCCCACAACTTCAGCTTGCTCCTTTACCGGTTTAAAACTTTCCTGCTCGCACTTTTGTGACATGACACGCTGCGCCTCTGTGTCCATTCTCTCAGGAAATTTAGACACACACCACACCTTTTTGTTTTATTGTCACTGGAAAATTCTGGAACTTTTTTAGACTCTGGAACTCTTTTTTTCTACACATTCATACTGTGGTCTTATATTTGACAAAGACACAAACAACAAAATAAACAAACAAGATACTGACCACTTATTTCAACATTCACGCGAGTCACAGACGCCAGAAATATCACAATGGTCACCCTTGAAACTGTTGTTGTTGTTTTTTTGTTTTTTTTAAACAAAATGTGTTGACTTCCCTTTTAATATTGTTGTGATTTTCTTATTTCTCCACCCGAGTTCTGTAGTAACCGCTTCAATCCTGCAGATATCAGTCAAATCATTGCACATTAAATACGACAATGGCACCTTTAAGTTTATGAATTATTTAATAAGTAAAGTAACACAGAAGTAATAATGTTGTCACAGATTCACAAGTATAAACAGTGGGTTAGTTAAATGCAGTCGTTATTTTAACATATTAAATCTGGATGCATCCCTTAATCTGAAACAATACAACCTGCTTTTATCTTTCTCCTCCAAACTGCTCCTGGCTGCTGCGTCCCTCTCACACACACACGAGGAGACGACTCTTCACTTCTCTTTGTCTCAGAGAAACAGGGGCGTTCCTTCACACAGAATAACTAACTTTTTAGCGCGCTTTGAGTCTGTCTGCGTTCTGATTAGTCAGTAGCAAAAGTGGTTTACATCGTGTTACATTATATAAACAGGAAATGAAGAGCCTCTTCAAAGTAAAACAGGAAATGGGTCAATTTCAAAATAAAATAAGAATTAGGAGTCAGATTCTAAAAGGAACAAATATTATTCCACAACAAT
>NW_023621132.1:0-5812 GCF_014905685.2 Nematolebias whitei
AGCCAGACTCATCTTCCCAATCCACAGGTCTGTCCTCTCAGGCCGCTGAGAAGGAAAAATAAACAATCCAATTATTAAAATCTGATTCAACATTCATCTGTTATCCACATTAATCATCTGTTAGCAAGTTCTACTCTGGAACTGCAGCGTTTACCTTCAACGGAGTCATTCTGGTGTCCTGGATTGTACAACAGATGTGTTAAACGCTCAATTACATAAGAGTGAAAACTTCCATTAAACACTGCACACTCTAAGTCTTTACCCCTACTGCATAAGATATACCCTTCAATACATCACAGAGTCCATTGTCACTGCACAAAAACGTCTACATGCACCTTTGTTCACAAAGTACAACTTCTTAAACTCACCATGTACACATCTCTGTCGTCCTTTTGCACTCCTAGGACCTGTGTGAAATCTCAAGTCATAAAGTTAAAGTCATGCCATTTACCCACTAGAATTGTTGTTGTCCCATAATTAACCTAGTTCCGGCAGCTCTTAGAAGGAAACAGCTCCTAAACGTTAAACATTTTCAATATGTGATAAACTCATGTGGACTGATTAATTTAACCCAAGTATTTCAACTTGAGTTTAGTTAAGACTGATTAATTTAACCCAAGTATTTCAATTTGAGTTTAGTTAAGACTGATTATTTTAATCCAAGTATTTCAATTTGAGTTTAGTTAAGACTGATTAATTTAATCCAAGTATTTCAACTCGAGTTTAGTGTCCTAATTTATTTGATCTAATCATTTCAATTTGAGTTTAGTTAAGTTTCTTTGCCCAGAATAAATTTTTTTCTTTGTTTTACGAGTGTCAAGGATTTTGTTTATTACTTGTTTTTTATTCTGTCGTTTTTCTTTTTTTTTTTTTTTTTTTTTGGTTGAATTTAAAACCTGATATTATTGTCAATTCCAAGAAGTAATTTAGGCTAATATGTTTACAATGTGTCATCCAGAAATATTTAAACTTAATTTGACCTGTTTATGATATTTATTTGTTTTATTTGTCCTGCTTCCGTCGGCTTTACCCTTTTCAGAAGTCACCACAACGAATCATTCCTCTTAGGCCTTCGTCAGACCTACGCCTCACTTCCTCCAAGACCACCCCTACTCCATTTCTCTTTCTATCCACACCCTGATAAACCAGTTTGAACCCATCACGACTGCTGTGAGCCTTGCTGCTCTTCCACTTGGTCTCTTTGACACCTCAACCATCTACCTTCCTTCTCTGCATCATGTCACCAGCTCTCTGTCAGCAGCTCTTCACCTTCACCTGTATGTTCAATACGTTTGTTATCAATTCACCTCTGTACCTCGCCCGCTCAGTGAGTGGCTGTCCATCTGTTTTGGCTGTCTGACATCTACCTCTTCCCACACAGTGAGATGTTCCAACCTTACCTCCAGCTGACTCACTCTGACTCCATCTCCTGGTTAATCACAGCTCGTACACGTGATGTCCCCTCAGGCCTTGAGATTCAAACCATTGCTGCCAACTGTTCCCGAGGTCACTGCCTCCTTCCTCACCGTCAACTCTGATTGTACAGCTTATCCCTGTTTATGTCTGGCAACAGACAGCTGTGGTGTAATCAACTGCGTGCTCGCATTATCTAACTCCGCCGCCTCTCCTACTGGTGTTGTTTTAAACGATGCATTACCTTTCCCCTAGTTTAAACGATGTATGAAGTTCCTCTCCCAACGTTCAGTGACTGAAAATGGCATTCTGATCTCCTCCTGCCACGATCACCCCTGTTGATGTACCACCTCCAAGCACCTCCTCCCTCTTTTAAGCTGTATTCAGCTTATTTCAACGTTTTTTACTTCTACTGACGTATTTCTGTTAATTCCTGAACCTCAAGCTCCTGTCAGCTAATGTTTGGAAGATTCAGATACACCAGCTAACATTACAGATACCATGTAGCCGTTTCGTGGCAATATCAGGTAATTCCACCTTTATTTTAAATTAATCCAACTTTTACAGCCTAATCCAGGAACACCAAGTCCTACCCACTTACTTTTGGTATTATAAGTTTATTTCTGCTTGTTTTAGCTATTGGTCTGCTGGTCTTTTAGTTAATTGCCTCTGCTTTTTGACACCTCCCATAAATTGTGCATTTTGTCACTGATATTGATCCTGTAGATTTTCTACAGGTTTCACATGTTCCACATTTATGAGTTCCACACCTGATAACATTCACACACTCAGGCATTCAAATATTTTATTTTCATGCACTTCTGGCCGCAGTTGTAATAAAACAAATCCAAGTCTGTGGGATGAACCAACCCACAGTCCAGACTTGTCCTTGCCTTATACAACAGCGCCCCCTTGCGGTCAGGATATGGAAGCTCCACTCACCCACAGACACACAGAAAAAAGAGAAATGTAACCCTTCGCTTCCGCCCCACACACAGCTCACTCCCCCTTTTTTTCTTCTCTCCATTGTTACGTCTCTCTCAACATGTCCGGCCTTGAAGCCGTTACACAACATAGAAAACACGGCGCAAACAAAAGTTATAACAACGTCCTAAAACTAATGCGATCCCTGATCACATGAAATTTGGTAAACTCTCTATTCTAAAACATTTCCCCGTAAAACTATCTAAAAATGGAGTACAATTTGTGACGCAGTCCACACGAAACGAGGAGTACCCGCGCCTCAGCCACACCCATCTCTGGGCGGCCCTTAATTTAGTCAAATTAAGGGAGTGACGGCTAGCTCCGCTGAGAACAGGGGAAATGCGTCGGTCACCACGTGACCCCCGGCAGGCCGTCTCGCCTTCCTCCGGCCACAAGTAAAACTTGTGAATCTAACTCAACACTACCTAAATGTAAAAGAAAGCGTTCGGCGCTTAAACTGTCTGAATATCGTAACCCACCTCGTCAGAATTACACGAATCACCGGAAGTTAGCTTAAATAAACCATCTTTATTTTCCGGAGATGGCTGCATGCACACCAACAGAGGAATTTGAATTTAGTTTTAATTTGGGTTACGGCCGAAAAGCCAGAAACTCCGGACCTTAAGGTCCAAACAGTTAACCAGCTTACCTGAAATTAATGGGCCCAGTTCCTCTGTGTGTGCACTGTAAGCCACCTCGATCCAATTCAGTCCAGGCCGCGTCTCGCTGCACGTCGGGTCACCATTTTGTCGTGGCTGGCTACCACGTCGTGTTCAACACAGCTGAGACGTCGCCCTCGGTATAAAAGATTTATTAGACAAAACATGGGTTACAGATATTCAGAGACAAACAATTACATTAATAAGATATATGCATATAAATGGAGCATTAAAGAACGAACCGTCTCGGTGTGCGCCTCCCGGAAATGCTCGGTGGGCGTGTGTCATTTCAGGCCTTTTATCACAGTTTGAGAAGGCTAGCTTTCTGATTGGTTTAGCTTCTGTTGCTAGGGTTATGACTCTAGTCCGCCCTCTCAAGGACGTTAATATCTACATTTCAGATAAGTTCTGCCTCATTGAAATCGTTCGTTTTAGCTGTTTGTTTAACGTGATTATACCTTAGTGATACCAAATGATTTGAGTTAAAGTTGTTTATTTCTAGGAATATTCTAGGAATAATTAATAACTATTAATTGTTATCTAACTCATGTTAGCGTGTTCTTACTTGATCCTTTTTATATTTTTTAGTTTAGTTGCTGTTGTAGCTTACTGTGACGATTAACTCTGTGTCCTCTCAGCTAAACCGACCCTGTATTCAACAATGATTAAATGTTAATGGTTATTATTACGAGAGAGATCCTGAGGGATCTTATTTAGTCAAACTATATTGTCTAAATTAAAGAAATGTGTTCTAGCTTTATTTATGTTAATCAGTCTGCTATCTGGCATGATTTGATTGCTTGTAATATATCAAATGTGAACTTGTAAAATTATCCTTAGCTAATATGAGATTATATTTAAAGGTCAACTAGTTAGAATTAGTAAACATTTTCTATAAATATAGTGCAACCCTGGAAGAAAGACACACACACTTTGTATAACATGACATTTGAATGCTTGATAGGAAATATAAAAAAGGTATAAAAATATGAAATCCAACACTACACACCTGAAATGTCAATTATTGAGGCATTAACTGGAAAATCTGCTGGATCAATATGTAATGCTGACACCAGTGGTGAAGTCTTAAAAGTTGTTACTGACCCCTCTCTAAAGGCAAAACAAAAAACAAAGAATATTATTGTTGAACAACCTGAACAGGACATGTCTCAGTCAAGCAGTATGGAGGTGCAGGTGATGAGGTCTGATGATCAGACTGATAAAGTGGCTGAAGAGAATGAATATGAAACTGATTCAGACTGTGTCTCTGTGGCTGGCAGTATCTCTAACACTGACAACCTGTACTCTCTGGAGGAGATTAATGAGTTCCTGGATGAAACATATGGCCGCTCAGTTGACATCAAGGAACATTTTCCTGATGTTGAAAAGTTCATTAAGTCAGTCTCTATGTATCGGAAAACTGCAAGCTTGGACTTATTAGATGAAAAAAACGTTATCGCCTAAAAAAACATGTCACATTATTAAGGAAGAATTTAACAACAGCTCGATCAAAATTGGCAAAGAAAATGAAACTTTCCAGATAACATCATGATCAAACATAATTTGCCTGTTTTTTTGTGTGCATTTGCTCTCATCTGCCTCACATCTGCTCTTTTCTCTCCTCACATGAAGGGTTTCAGGGTGGCCTCTCTAAACATAAACGGGGGAAGAGATGCACACAAGAGAGCTTTAATATCTGAAACTATTCAACAGAAAAGGTTAGATGTCGTTTTTTTGCAGGAAACTCACAGTGATGGTGGGAATGAGATACTGGGGTTTATGGTGGGGGGGACAATATGCCCTTAGCCATGGGACAAATTTTAGTGCTGGAGTTGCCATTTTGTTTTCTTCTGCCCTAAATATAAGAATTATCTCGTGCACTGAGTTTGTAAAGGGCAAACTCTTATTGGTGAAAGCGCAGATAGAGGATTTTATTTTTCATTTCATCAATGTCTATGCTCCCAACCAGGGCTTAGAAAGGGAGGGGCTATTTTAAACTCTGGATGCTAAATTAAAAAACATTGATTGTGGGGAAACTATTATCTTAGGTGGTGATTGGAATTGCTGCACTGATTTTAAGTTAGACAGGACTGGAGAAGAACCACACCTTCGGTCAGCACGTTTTCTGTCTCAGCTGCTGAAGAAAGCAGACCTGGTTGATGCTTGGAGAATGAAAAACCCTTCAAGCAGGCAGTATACTTGGGTTAAAATATCTAATGCACAAGTTAGTGCTGCAAGGTTAGACAGGTTTTATGTCTCCGGTTCCATCATCACACGTGTTTTAAATTGTCAGATGTTTCCTGTTGGTTTCTCAGATCACCATTTAATTTCTATAGAAATTACTCTTTTATCTACTGTGAAACAACAATCCTTTTGGCATTTTAATATGAAATGTTACATGATTCTGTCTTCTGTGAAAACTTTAAGTTGTTCTGGATTAACTGGAGATCAAAGAAATGTGATTTCCCCACATTTATTCAATGGTGGGAAGTAGGAAAGGCCCAGATTAAGGTCTTTTGCCAGCAACATTCATCCGGTACCACCACTGACATTAAGAGAACTGTGCAGAAGCTGGAAGAAGAGATAAAACATCTGGAAAATGTTTCTATCTTCAAATCAACCTCACAGACTTCTCTTCAATCCAAAAGACTTGAACTGAGCTCTTTGTTACATGAGAGGGCCAAAGGAGCTTTAGTCCGGGCCCGTTTAAAAAATATACAAGAAATGGACGCACCCACGTCTTTCTTCTTCAGCTT
>NW_023621133.1:0-5812 GCF_014905685.2 Nematolebias whitei
ATTTTTTACCTTAGACTTAGTTTTTGACATGGGCCTAGTCCACTACAGTCCCCCCTTTGGAAATCATCACCTGTCCATGGGGATGAATTCCAACTATGGACTTACGCCTTCAATTGTCCTTGAAGCTTGATGTAATCCAGCAAAGAAACAAGAGTCAAAAGTAATCCAGCAAGGAAAACAAAAGTCAAAAGTAATCCAGCAAGGAAAACAAAAGTCAAGGTAATTCCACAATGTTCTTGGTAATTCCATTGTGTTGATTATAATCCCATATCGTCTCGATAATTCCATTGTAGCAATACTTTAACCCCTTGGAAACAGAGTCTGTAATCCACTGGAAAAAGTCATATAATCCACAATGGTAAATCCACAACGATTGGAAGTGTTGATTAATCAGCATACAGAGGGGTACCCTTGGGTTGAACTGAAGAAGCGGCCACTGGATGAAGAGCGGAGACCAACGTCAGGATTGCAGGTCGCCTCCAGCGAAGGTTGTCTCCAGCGACGTCCAGCCTGTGTCGTTCTGGTTCAAATGTGTCATGCAATTATATGGTTTAAGGTGGGCTTATGAAGGTGATTTTACATAAGGCCTTAAACTATATGCACCTGGTGTGTAAGCTATTATGGTTGGGAACAGCTACGACTACCAGTTAAGGGGTGGAGCATGCTGAAAAGGGGTAACTACAGGGGTTTAAACCTATAGAAAAGGGTTCCAAACTACTTTTCCATTTCTAACTTGGGTTAAGTTAGCTTTACATGGCAAAATATAGTTTGGTTCAAATGTCTGTTGTCTTTTAGACGAACGACTTGAGATTGGGTGTTTGGTTTCCCCATAAATGTTTTGGAAGTCTATGGCGAGACTTATCAAAAAGAATTAGCTATCCCCCCGAATAGAATTGTTCGAGTAGGTTCGGCTTAAGCGATGTGAGATCAATGTAGATTATGGTACTTAAGGTAACAATAATATACATTGACTCCGCAAGGATTGCAATTTAGCGAATGAACTGCATGTTGGCATGGTTAAAGGCCTCTTAGTCTCTAACTTAACTTACACACAAGATACATTCTTACCACAGAAACAACCAAAATCAACTAAACAACGTTTCAACACCGACAAGAGTAGTGACTAAGCATCTAGAAACATTGTTTCACTGCTTCTCCTCACCCTGGTTGTCAGTTTCAGTCGCGCTGTCCCGTGTGAGTGGCTTCTTTGCGGACCCGCTTACGCGAGGCATAATCATATCGAGGTGCGCTGCATGGCGATCCACGTCGACTCGGAGTGACGTTTGGCCCCGGAACAGGGATGCGAGTATCCCACACAATACGAGGGTTATCGTCATTAGCAGGGCTATGATTAATGTGTCCGCGCTTGACCACTCATAGGTAATTGGTTGGATCGGGTTCTTAGTTGTGGACCTGAGGGACTTGAGAACTCGGTTTATTGGTTCCACGTCGACGACTTGGGTGCCTTCAAAACGGATCCTTCCCAGAGTCTCTGGATCTATGTCTATAGACATATTTCCCAGGTACTCTGAGTCATCCAGAGTCGCGTCCCATCGTTCCGGATCGAGGTGATAGAGCGTCAAATCACCAATGTGTATGGTTGTTCCCTGGGGAACACTGATCCACATCGTTTTGTCCGGTAACGTCAAAGGTCTATTTGCCCCGGGTTGGTCGTAGGCTATGATCGCCTTTCTTTGAGGAGCGTTCACTAGCCAACGAGAGCCAATTATTTCCGCTTTTGCATCTTTAGCCAGGTGTCGAGGCGTTACGGTCGTCGTGCACTTAGAATTTTCCGGAATAGGTGTTAATCCGCATATGCCCGCGGTTTTATTCCACATAAACGGTTTGCTCGGGCACAGATAGTGTATCTCCCAAGTGAAAACACACATCTGCAGGTTTGGAGCTAGGTAAACTGAGGGGTTGTCGTCGTGGTACGCAACCATCCTTGGTGTGTCAATTTGAACATGGTTTTCGCCGTGCCAATTGCCAACATTTACGACGTCCCTGAGTCTATATATGCCGTTTGAGGGAATTATCGGTAGGTTGATAATGAACGCCATTTCAAATGTTTTGTGATTGACGTAGATTGGGATTGCGCTACCGAGAGTGTAAGCCAGGTGTGCCTGTGTTTGCGTAACTTTTTCGTGCGTAGCGGAGCTGAGGATGTCGTTCACCATCTGTAGAGAGACTAGATACGGTGGGATCCTACCGGTGGCTAGTGTATCTACCGACGAACTGATATCTCTAAGCATGTCAGCAAAAATCCTATCCATTAGGTGTGCGACAGCGTAATCCGCTTCAACCTTAAGGGCTAACTCATTTACCGCTATTACGAGGGCTTTGATCTCTTGGGTGTGAGTATTCAGCACTAGAACAGTATCCTTTACGGTTTTAGTTACCTGTGTCAATTGTGTTAGTTGAAGGTTCATTTGCGCTCGGATCTTTGGGACCTCGCTCTCTACTTCATACACATGTTGTTTCAGGGACGTTATACTGACATTGTTGTATGCGGACAAACCTAGGCTGAACAGTGATCCTAGTGACGATGCAGCAAGCAAAAGTCCGCCGATGCCGCGCTTTTGCCTTGTACTTATTCCGCCCAACTCTTGTTGAGTGTAAGTAAATTTATGTAGTTGTTTTAGGATGTGTTGGATCTCTGCTTTAGCACCCTCTAGGGATACTGTGTACCATGGCCTGTTTAACCACTCATTTTTAATGTTAATGTGTTGTTGGACCACGGTTTGGGGGTCGAAGCGGACGAAGACCTTTCGAGTGTATAGGCGGCAATCTGTGATGAGCAGTCCCTGCTGGTCCCGCAGAGCGATGCCCGAGGTGGGCCCAAGGGTTACGATCTCGGCTTGCTCTTCTTGGGTGGCACCCAAGAGGGTGAAGAATACCAGTAGTGGTATCATCATTGTCCTATGGAAACACAAAGAGATAGGTCTTAGCTTCGTAATGGTCAAGGGTAGGTCCTGTGAATTTAAACTATGGTTAAGTTTCTTATCCATTAGTTATCTTCTGCTTGGATGACCCTTATTCCCACGAGGTCAGATTTTGTGAGATCTTTGTCTCCTGAGGAGTTATTGCACGCCTTGTGTTGTTTAACCTGGTTTCGATGTACCCATTTAACAGTTGGCTCTTTTTGGCCTTTACTGATTTTTATCTGGTAGATAATTGGAGACACTTTGTCGATTATCAGATGGGGTCCAGTCCATCTGGGCATCAGCTTACGGGCGAGAGTTCCGGTCCCGGACTCTCTTCTCCCAGTTTTGGGTGCAAACGTGTAGTACCAGACCCTGTCTCCCACTTGGAGTTCCTCGTGAGAGGCCTTTTGGTCGTAGTACGCTTTGCGTCCTTCAGCTGATTTTTCCAGGTTTTTCTGTGCGAAAGCAAAAGTGTTTTTAAGGTGTCTTTCCAAGTCTTTCATGTATTGTTGTGTGGTGTAGGCTGTTGCCATGGCAGCATCGCCTGGTTGGTACAACAGGTGCAGAGGGAGAGTCATTTGTCGACCCGTCATCATCTCGAAAGGAGCGATGCCAGTCGACGTGTGTGGAGTGGCCCTTATGGCCATGAGGACCAGAGGGAGTTTCACGTCCCAGTCCTTGTGGTTTGCGGCTACGTATTTTTTCAAAATACTCACCACAGTCCTGTTTGCTCTCTCAACCTGGCCTGAAGCCTGTGGGTGGTAGCCAATATGGAAGTTGGCTTTGACGCCTAGCGTCTTCCACAGTTCCTTCATTACTTCACCTGTGAAGTGTGTACCTTGGTCTGAGTTCACCCTAAGGGGAAGTCCAAACCTTGAAAATACATGATTCATTAACAACATAGCAGTGGTTTGTGCTGTGTCATTAGGGGCTGGTAGACATTCTACCCATTTGGTAAACGCGCAGGTTACCGTGAGAAAATATTTATTTCCTCTAGAGGTCTTAGTGAGTGGTCCGACCCAGTCAATCTGAAGGTCCGACCATGGAAATGCAATGCCTCTACTATGCAGTGGTGCTCTGTGAAGTGGTCTGGATGGTTGAAACTGGCCACAGATCAGGCACCCTTTTATGTAGTCTTTGACATCCTTTTTCATTCCAGGCCAATAAGCAATCTGTTTCAATGCTTTCAGCGTGGCATTGTCACCCTTATGTCCTGCGGACGGAAGGTCATGTGCATGGACTAACATCACCCCCCTGTGGTCATGGGGGACCACGAACACAGGTGAGGACGTCCGTCCATGAGCAAAAGTTAGGATGCCTTTAACTAGTTTTAGCTGTTTGCGCAGCTGAAAGAGGACTTTAAGGTCTGGATTGGAATCCAGCTCGTCTTTCGATGGAGTGTATTTGTCTGGGTCAGTCAGATACAACATCATCGAGTTAATTGCAGGATCCAACTTCTGAAGTTGGATGATGTCTGGGTCAGTCAACATCGGGCGCACAGAAACTGTGTTATCAGCAGGTTTAGCTGCTGCTTGTGCGCGTGTGACTGCCATTACCTCAGTTGTAGCTTGTGACGACTGAGTGTTGAGTAGCCAGGAGGGGTTAAAGGACCACGTGGGTCCGTCAACGGCTCCTTCTTTGGCTAGGGAGTCTGCAAGGTCATTGTAGTACTTGTCATCGCCTGGGACTCTGGAGTGTCCTGGAACTTTCTTCCAGAAGATCTGTAGATCATGTGATGTCACCAAGTGATCACATGTCATGAAAAGCTCTTTGTGTTTTACCACCCTTTTGTTGCTTGTGAGAAAACCGTTCTGTTTCCACAGAGCGAGATGACACAAGAAACTCAGTCGAGCATAGTTAGAGTCAGTGCAGATGACTAGCGTCTGGATGGAGCGTTCCACTGCCATCTGTAGGCCTATTAGGATTGCAGCTATCTCAGCGTACTGAGAAGACTGAGAGCCCAATTTATAGCCAAACGTGACCTGTTCTTGGTCCTGGAGGAGAACTCCTCCAACACCTGCTTTGCAGATTTTCTCGTGGTGGAATGAGCATCCATCCACGTACAATGTCGCCATATCTTTACAGATATTGCCATCAAAGAAGTGGTGATTTGGGTCCTCAGCAGCTGAGGGTTTACTCACAACCGGCTGTTGGGCGGCTGGTACATCCTGTGTACATTCTTGGCAGATTGCCAAATCAGTGCCCAAGTGCGACTTCTTATTTTGACCGTAGCGGATGTCTAGGTTAAAACTTTGAAGTGCCATAAGCCAGGTTGCAACACGTGAGTTTGTCACCACACCATCTCTGATGCGTTGGCTGTTCAGAAACGTTACTGGCTGGTGTTGTGTCTCAACAATGATCCTCTGTCCACCAATATAGCAGGAGAAATGTTTCACTGCCCACACAGTGGTCAATAGAGCCTTCTCACAGTCTGAATACCGTAATTCAGGGCCTGCCATTGTTTTGCTGGCGTAGGCCACAACACGCTTGTCTTTGTCGTGTATTTGGTACAGACCTGCACTCATGCAGTGAGGTGAGAAGCCCACTTCCAAGTAGAACTCTTTGGTGTAGTCTGGGTAGACTAGACATGGGGCTAACTTGAGCCTGTCTTTAAGAGCGTTCATTGCCTGCTGCTGTGTATCAGTCCAGACAAAAGGAACGTCTTTCTTTAAGAGTTCAGTCAGTGGTTTTGCGAGATCCGCATAATGCTCTATGAACTGGCGAGAGTAATTACACACTCCCAAGAAACTCTGCAGTTCCTTGAGATTGGTTGGGACTTTGAGGTTGTCTAGGCCTTGGGTGCGAGTCAACTGTGGTTGTATTCCGTCCGGACCTACTAGGAGGCCAACGTAATCCACCTTGGTTCTGCACCACTGGCATTTCGACAG
>NW_023621134.1:0-5809 GCF_014905685.2 Nematolebias whitei
AAGTGTTTGTGGTGATTTTGGTCCAGTATTTGAAGGGGTTCGTTACAGAACTATCTGGACAAAAATCATGGACCACTCACCATCTGCAGACTGGCGCTCTGGTGTCGAGGGCGCTATAAATAAATTAGAAACTGGTATGGAGGACATTGTGTCACGATCCTCGAGGTTGGAACCTTTTGGCAGATTGGATCAGAAATAATGCAGAGCAGATCATCAGGGGGGCAGAAACCAGACAAGGCAGAAGAGGATTGTGATGTCTGTGAACATAGAACAATCACCGGACAAGGAGTGAAGGAAAGAAAGGCTTTTTATGTGACAGAGGGAGAGTTAGTAATGAGAGCACCTGGGCAAGTGGCTGATGAGGGACAGGTGTGAATGATAAAGACTGAGTGGAGAAGCAGACTGAGGAATGAGAGGAACATAACAGAAACAGATAAACAGAAAATCACACACAAAGCAGAACAATAAAAAATATAAAAAGCAGACAGAGACAGAAACTTGAAATAGAAGGAAATGATTAAGACTGTGGGATAATAGTTTGAAGATATAAATGTTGGTTTCTGGTTGCAGCTTGAAGGAGGTGGCAGAGGCTTGGCAGATGGGGGGGCAGCGGGGGCGCTGACCGTGACACATTGTCCGGATGTTAAGAACTATGACTCCTCAAACCACGAACCAGGACATGGGTAATTCATTTTCTGCCTCTGGGCCGGTACGGGAGCCTCGCCTCGCCCCTCCCGAACTGTTCTCAGGGGAACCCGATCAGTGCAGACCATTTATTACTCAGTGTGAAATTCATTTCCAATTACAGCCATCATGTTTCACCACTGAGAAATCCAAGGTGGCATACGCCATTTCTCTCCTCTCTGGCAAGGCCAAGAGGTGGGGAACTGCGGAGTGGCAGCGCAACTCTCCCTTTTGTAACGTTTTTCAGAACTTTGCCAAGGAGCTGTGTCGGGTGTTTGATCCAGTGCTGCCTGAGAGAGAAGCCGCCAGACGTCTGTTCTCTATCCGTCAAGGTAACCGCAGAGTAACAGACTACATAATAGACTTTCACTCTATCTCCTCAGGCAGTCATTGGAATGAGGAGGCACTGACTGATGCTTTCTATCGAGGACTAAATGACAACATTAAGGACGGGTTGGCTACTAAGAGATATCCAGATTCTCTACAGGACTTGGAGGACTTGGCCACCAGGGTGGACCTACGTTTGGCCGAACGGTCCAGGGAACGTGGATCTTATGCTCGCACGTCCACCCCGTTGGTTAGTGAACCTCTCCTGGAGACCAGAGCACCTAAATCACCTCCTACTTCTCCCTCTCTCCCTGCAGAGGAGCCGATGCAGTTGGGCCGCAGCCACATTACTCCCTCTGAGCGTGAGAGGCGGCGAAGAGGACATCTGTGCTTCTATTGTGGGAGGGCTGGTCACACCATCTCGACGTGTCCGATAAAAGGGCACGCTCAGTAAGCTTGAGGAGAGGTTTACTGAGCAGGACTTTTTCTTCAACACTCTCCTCATCTGTGACTCAAGCTGCTACTCTCTCCGTTCCGGGTAAGACCCCAATTTCTGTAAGGGTTTTTATTGACTCTGGTGCTGACACGGAGTTCATGGACATTGATTTTGCTGTTAAAGCGGGTTTTAAAATCATTGAGTCAGCCAAGGAACATTCTGTGGTGGCTTTAGATGGTCATCCCCTGAACTCCTCTTCACAGTTTACTGAGCCCATAATTCTGCATGTGGGGGTAATCATAGAGAGACTGTCAGCTTCCTCATCATTAATTCTCCCCAGGCTCCAGTGGTGTTAGGTGCTACCTGGCTTCAAAAACACAATCCCCACATTGACTGGAAAAAAGGGGAGATTTTGGGTTGGGCTGAGGAGTGTTTATCATCTTGTTTATTGGACGCTGTTATCATGAAGGACTCTGCTAAGAACTCTGTAGACAACTACCCTGACCTCTCTAAGATCCCCTCCGAATACAACGATCTTAAAGAGGTATTTAATAAGGCTAAGGCTACATCTTTACCACCTCATCGGCCTTATGATTGTGCGATCGACCTTCTCCCTGGTTCCACACCCCCTAGGGGAGCTCTTTATTCTCTTTCTATCCCCGAGCAACAATCTATGAGGGATTACATCCATGAATCCCTCCAAGCAGGCATTATTCGTCCTTCCGTCTCTCCGGCCGGGGCAGGTTTCTTTTTTGTAGGTAAAAAGGACGGTTCTCTCCGTCCTTGTATCGATTACCGCGGTCTTAATCAGATCACCATAAAGAATAAATATCCCCTACCTCTCATGAACTCGGCTTTTGACCTCCTACAAGGAGCTAAGGTCTTCACCAAACTAGATCTCCGCAATGCCTATCATCTAGTTCGTATTCGTGAAGGAGATGAATGGAAGACCGCCTTCAATACCCCCACAGGTCACTACGAGTACCTAGTCATGCCTTTTGGGTTAACCAATGCTCCCGCAATTTTTCAAAATCTGGTCAATGATGTTTTGAGGGATATGGTTAACCAGTTTGTTTTCGTTTATTTAGATGATATACTTATTTTTTTCTAAAGATCTGTCTACCCATCGCAAACACGTCCGCGCAGTACTCACTCGTCTTCTTCAAAACGGCTTATATGTTAAAGCTGAAAAATGTGAGTTTCATGTTTCCACCACTTCGTTCCTCGGTTTCGTTATTTCCCCAGACAAGATGGAGATGGACTGCAATAAAATTGCGGCAGTTTTGGATTGGCCGACCCCAAAAGATCGTAAACAACTCCAGCGGTTTTTGGGGTTTGCAAATTTTTACCGACGATTTATTAAAGGGTTCAGTCTCATTTCTAGACCTCTTCATGCATTAACATCTACTAAATCACGTTTCATGTGGTCCTCAGAGGCTGAAGAAGCCTTTCTTAAATTAAAGACCCTCTTTTCATCGGCTCCCATTCTACAGGCCCCTAACCCAGAAGAACCTTTCATTGTGGAGGTGGACGCCTCCAGCACTGGGGTGGGGGCCATTCTCAGCCAGCGTAGCAAGGGGGGTCGACTTCATCCTTGTGCTTTTTTTTCTAGGAGCTTGTCAGCACCGGAACGCAACTACGATGTGGGGGATCGAGAGTTGCTGGCTGTCAAGCTCGCATTGGAGGAGTGGCGTCATTGGCTGGAGGGCTCCAGATTCCCATTCCAAGTGTGGACTGATCATAAGAATCTGGAGTATCTCAGGTCGGCCCGCCGTTTAAACCCTCGTCAGGCCAGGTGGGCACTCTTTTTCTCTCGATTCAATTTTACCTTGTCTTTTCGTCCTGGGGAGAAAAACGTGAAACCCGATGCTCTGTCCCGTCTCACCGAAGATGACTCTTCTTCTCCTTTAGAGGAACAGGGGTTCATTCTGCCCGAGTCGACCCGCCTGGCCATGACGCGTCTCGAGGCTGACCTGAGAGCATCCAGTAGGTCTCGTTCTCCTCCTCCTGGTTGTCCTGACAACCGCCTCTTTGTTCCCCCACACATGATTAAAAAGGTGCTCGAATTTTGTCACTCTTCCCACCTTTTCTGTCACCCAGGTCTCACTAAGACTCTTTCTGTGGTTAGGTCACAGTTTTGGTGGGATTCTTTGTTTAAAGACGTTCAGTCTTTCGTCCGATCATGTCCCTTATGTTCACAGATTAAAACCTCCAGGCGTCCTCCTGTTGGACTGCTTCGTCCTCTCCCCATCCCAAAACGTCCTTGGTCCCATATTGGGATGGACTTTATTACTGGTCTCCCTGTCTCTGAGGGTCATTCAGTCATTCTCACTGTTGTCGATCGCTTTTCCAAGATGACCCACCTGGTTCCCCTTCCTAAACTTCCTTCCTCCAAGGAATTGGCCCACATCATGGCCAAGGAGGTATTCAGACTGCATGGACTCCCCCTCGACATAGTTTCTGATAGGGGTCCACAGTTTGTTTCCTTATTTTGGAAGGAATTTTGTGGTCTTCTTGGGATATCCATCAGTCTCTCTTCAGGCTTCCATCCTGAGACTGATGGTCAAACTGAGAGGACCAACCAGGAGGTGGAGAACAAATTGCGCCTCCTGTGTAATACCGACCCTGAAAAGTGGTCCTCTGCTCTACCATGGGTCGAACACTCCCTTAATTCTCTTCTCTCTTCAGCTACCGGTCTCTCTCCTTTCTACGTGGTTTTTGGTTTTCAACCCCCAATCTTTTCCCTCCAAGAACGCGAGGCTGTGGTCCCCTCTGCTCATCTGATGGCTCTCAAATGTCGTAGAGCCTGGAGGAGAGCCAGACGTGCGTTGCTTAAAACTACGGCGGTTTATTGCAAGAAAGCTGACCGCCGTAGGTCTAGTCAGCCCATCTATAAAGTGGGCCAAAACGTCTGGCTCTCCACTAAGAACCTTCCCCTCAAGGCCCAGTCTCGCAAACTTGCTCCCCGTTTTGTTGGTCCTTTTCCTATTTCTAAAATTATTAATCCTGTCGCTGTCCGTCTCTCCCTGCCCAAGTCGTTTCGCGTACATCCCTCCTTTCATGTCTCCTGCATCAAACCGGTCACCTCGTCTAGATTTCACACTCCCGTTCGTTCCCCCCCACCCGCCCGTCTGATTGATGGGTCCCCTGCCTACACGGTCCATTGTCTTCTCCGCTCTAGGCGGAGGGGTCGCGGTCTCCAGTACTTGGTCGACTGGGAGGGTTATGGTCCGGAGGAACGTTCTTGGGTCCCTGCTCGTAACATCCTGGACAAGTCTCTCATCTCAGACTTCCACGCCTGTCATCCGGACCAACCAGGTGGAACGCCAGGAGGCGTCCCTTGAGGTGGGGATATGTCACGATTCACGCCTGTCTGAGTTTATATTTTTGTCACTTTGTTCACTGCTTGGTGTCTGTGGATTTTCTCCTCTTCTATTCTTCTTATTAATATTTGTTTCTCTTTGGTTTTGAGACTTTTATTTCTGCAGCACTGTCTGTTTCTCTCTGCTGGCTGCATGATAGTTTAAATCTGTCTTTCCTTCACTTCACTCTGCACTGATTAGTTTTCATTAGCTGCACCTGTCGCTGCACCCTTTATAAACCTGGTCTGTCCACAGGGTGAGCGCCAGATAGTCGAAAACAGCTTGCCTGCCAATAGATATCCCGCGCTACTATCCTTTATAGTCTCCTGTCCTTTCATAGTTTCCCTCCTTCCTTGTTTTGCCTGCCCTGCTCCTGTCCCTCCTCTCGGTCCTCGTATCCTCGCCTCTGTTCGCTGACTTCCTGGTTTTCGACTCCGGATCGTCTGACTTCGCCTCTCGCCTGCTCCTTTGGATATATTCTTCACCTGCTGGTTCTCGACCCACGCCTGCTCCTGACCTGCCTATCGCCCGCTCCTGCATGGTACTGTCGCATCTCAGCTCTCTGGTTTTGACCCTCGCCTGCACGACTACGCCTCCCGCCTCACGGATCGGGTACTGGTTCGGCGCCGCTGCGGATCAGCGCTTTTCATCCATCCATCCATCCTTGGGTTCAACGCTGCAGCCGGCTGTCTCCCTTCACCGGGATCATTCCTCCTGCAGTGGGCACACCAGCTTGAAGCGACTCATTACTCCCACGCCCCCTTCAACCAGAGTAACGGTTAGTGGTCTCACCTTTTTGACATTTGCACCTGCTTCTGTCTCCCGCCTGGCCACTAACCGTACTCTACTTGTTTACAGACTCGTTCCAGCCCGAGCTCTTAGATCGACACCAGAACCAGTTCTTTCTTTGAGAAGCCAGGGTCTCTCTAATAAACTTTTTATAATTCAGTTTCAAGTGTTTGTGGTGATTTTGGTCCAGTATTTGAAGGGGTTCGTTACA
>NW_023621135.1:0-5809 GCF_014905685.2 Nematolebias whitei
ATTTGAGGTCATCTGGGTCAGATCAGGGTCAGATCAGGTTCACTACAGTCCCCCCTTTGGAAATCATCACCTGTCCATGGGGATGAATTCCAACCGTGAACTTAGACCTTCAAATGTCCTTGAGCTTGATGTAATCCAGCAAGGAAGACCAAAGTCAAAAGTAATCCAGCAAGGAAGACCAAAGTCAGAAGTAATCCAGCAAGGAAACAAAGTCAAGGTAATTCCACAATGTTCTTGGTATTCCATTGTGTTGATTATAATTCCATATCGTCTCGATAATTCCATTGTAGCAATGCTTTTAACCCCTTGGAAACAGAGTCTGTAATCCACTGGAAAAAGTCATATAATCCACAACGGTAAATCCATAACGATTGGAAGTGTTGATTAATCAGCATACAGAGGGGTACCCTTGGGTTGAACTGAAGAAGCGGCCACTGGATGAAGAGTGGAGACCAACGTCAGGATTGCAGGTCGCCTCCAGCGAAGGTTGTCTCCAGCGACGTCCAGCCTGTGCCGTTCTGGTTCAATGTGTCATGCAATTATGTGGTTTAAGGTGGGCTTATGAAGGGGATTTTACATAAGGCCTTAAACTATATGCATCTGGTGTGTAAGCTATTATGGTTGGGAACAGCTACAACTACCAGTTAAGGGGTGGAGAATGCTGAAAAGGGGTAACTACAGGGGTTTATGCCTATAGAAAAGTGTTCCAAACTATTTTTCCATTTCTAACTTGGTTTAAGTTAGCTTTACATGGTAAAATATAGTTTGGTGCAATTGTCTGTTGTCTTTTAGACGAACGACTTGAGATTGGGTGTTTGGTTTTCCCATAAATGTTTTGGAAGTCTATGGCGAGACTTATCAAAAAGAATTAGCTATCCCCCCGAATAGAATTGTTCGAGTAGGTTCGGCTTAAGCGTTGTGAGATCGATGTAGATTATGGTACTTAAAGTAGCAATAATATACATTGACTCCGCAAAGATTGCAATTTAATGAATGAACTGCATGTTGGCATGGTTAAAGGCCTCTTAGTCTCTAACTTAACTACACAACAAAATTCATTCTTGCCTGGGGTGTTCGAAAACAATACCAAAAACCAATTAAACGATGTCTCAACATCGACAAGAACAGTAACTAAGCAACCAGTTAAACAACGTTTCAACATCGACAAAAGCAGTGATTAAGCAACTAGGAAACAACGTTTCGGTGCGCCACTCACTCTGAATGTCAGATTTGATCATGTTATCGCGTCTGGTAGCATTATCCTAACTGGCGTCACCCCCCTTCGGTCATGGGAGACTGCGAACACGGGTGAGGACGTCGCTCCATGAGCTAAAGTTAGGTTGTCCTTGAGTAGTTTTAACTGTTTGCGCAGCTGAAAGAGGACTTTTAGGTCTGGATTGGAATCCAGTTTGACTTTCGATGGAGTGTATTTGTCTGGGTCAGTCAGATACAGTATCATCGAGTTAATTGCAGGATCATTCAACTTCTGAAGTTGGATGATGTCTGGGTCAGTTGAAATTGACTTTTCATATTTTAAAAGAACTTGGCGAATGTTGTCTCTTTCTTCATCAGATGTCAGAGTGTCAGCTTGAGCGACCACCTGTTCAATCTGTGATGAGACTGATGAGGGTTCTTGCTCCATGGGGAGCTCCAACGAATCCTTTTCTGAGTCGTCGGACCTGTCTATGGGCAAGGCACCATAGGTTTGAGGTCCTTGGTCGACATCATTGGTTGAGAAAAGAGCGATGGCCTGTGATGGTTTCGTGAAACATACTGGCCCAGCTTCTTGACTCGGTACCAGGTTATCTGGGAGTCCTCCCAGAACTGGAATGCCTAGTTCAAAATCATGAAAATCAGGTTCTGAGTTTTCAGTTTGCGATGACTCGTCATCGTTTGTGTGTGAGTTTATCCCCCCTTCGTCCGATGAGGGGTTGTTGGAGGCAATAACAGCAATGTCTTGGTGTGTTTCACCGACATCTGTAATGTTGTCATTCGCGCCTTCAGAGTTAGTAGCGATCAGATCACTACATTGTGCTCCTGGTTGGGTTCCCATTTCAGCGTGTATCAAAGTGTCTAAAAACCTTTGCATTTCCTCTGTCTCTTCCGAGCTCAGAGGTTTAGGGACTTGTTCCTGGGACCTTTGTGATTTTTTCACCTCGGGACGTTTCGTCCGAGGTGGGAGGCGGCTAGGTACGTCTTTTGGGGGTTCCTCTTCGGATTTCCCATGATAATATGGGTCCTCTTGGATCCCATATTCTTGCGTCCTGCGCATGTCCCATGTACGATAATCACGTTCATCCTCTGAAAGAGGAGCCTTTTTGTTCCAGCGCGCACCTTCATTATGCGGTTTGTTAGTCTGAAAATACTGCCTTTTCTCGCCTGTCTTAGGAGGAGGTGGCGTCGCACGCCTTCCTTCCATTTCTAGGGAGTGGGATTTAACCTTTACACCAGGAAACACCTCTATGGGCGTCTTATCATGAGAACGTGCCTCAAACACATTCACAGCACACTGTTTAATCTCATTTATGGATTCTTCTCTGTAATTTGCCATAATTAGTACTGACATGCGTATGTCAGTGTGGAGATTTTTGCTGAAGACAAATTAAAAATTTTCTTCTTCCTCCATTCCGGTTTCATTTCTGTAACCAAAATAAGCTTGGAAGATTCTTTTGTAATAAACTCTTGGATGTTCATTTTTTCCCTGCTTGACCTTGTCAGCGGCTGGGAAACCAGCAGGTCCTGTGCAGGGGTCGTACTCTTTGATCATAGCTTCACACAGAAGTTTGTAATCCTTTCTCGTTGCATCAGGTAGACGCTCGATGAAGGTGAACACCTCTCTGTCCGAAGTGAGCCGTATCAGACTGATCTTATCCTCTACCATAGCATTAGGATAAGATCTCAATCTGAACTCCAGATCTTTGAGATACGCTTTTGTTTCACTTGAACCTTTCGGTCCAGGAACGAAACATTGTACATATTTTGAGATTTTTTGCAAGTCATCCATTGAAGGAGACGATTTCCATGCACTCTGTTGCATGTTTTGTGGAGGAGACCTGTTCAGGTCTGTTCCTGCCACTTTATGTGAGGGTGGGTTACGAGCAGGAGGTGCAACAACGTCTTTCTGAGGTGTATGTGGGTGGCCTGGACTCTGTCCACGATCTTCAATTCGCCCCACGTCAGAAATCTTGTTTGTTGCCGCTCGTAGTTTCTCTTCACATGTTTTTAAGCGTTCCTGTGATGTATGATAATCACTTTCTAAACGCATATTTAGCTGTTGCAATATGTGTTTATCCATTCTGAGTTCTTCCCGATCTTTGTTAAGCACATCTATTTTGCTATTCAGCGAATCAATTTCTGCATTTGCATTTTGCTGTGATTGAAACATCTGTTCAGAATGTTTTTTTGTGAGGATTTCGTGTTCATTTTTAAATTGAAGGAAGTGTTCTTCAATTCTCTGAACCACCTCTTTTTCACTGTTTAACCTTATTGCAAGGTGATCAGCTTTCTCAACAACCGTATAGAATGATTCTTTCAGCAAAATTGCAATTTTAGCCAGCTTTTCATAGTTTGGCATTGTAATTTCTGTAGAGGTCACACTTTCTGCAACCTCCTTCAGATTGTCCACTAACTCTTTTGGGTTCATGCGCTCTGCCTGTTTATCATATGGATGTACGGACGTTGTCAGAAGCGCGAACGAATTCTCCAAGCAGTCCGCCATTCCTTTTGGATCAAAATCTTTTTCTAACACACCTGTCATGTTATTCACTGTGTAGCAATTTATCTGTTTGAAAACAGTTGCAAGCTTCAGATATTTTACAGGTAAATATTTGTATTCGAGTCAATGAGTTTTCACACTTATTTTAGCTTTTTGGGTTTACACAGAAGTACTGTTATAAGTCAACTTATTCAAATGTGGGTACCTTTCTCAGGTTTTACCCCAATTCATGAATATTTAAGTAAATGCTCTTCTGGCAGTGTTACTTTTTGTGCTTATTTTTCAACAGATATCAGTCACCAAGCTGTTTTTAGTGTATTTTACTCTAAAGCACTGAATCTTTTATAAACCTGCAATTTTTCTAAAAGTCTCAAAGCAAATCAGTTTAAAGCGGTTTTTTTAAACCTTTCTGTTCCAGAAATTTGCTATTTTAACAGTTATTCATAGAACTAAGTGGTGAAAAGAAAAAAGAACAGTTGATGTATCAGGATTAATCAGTCCTTCCTTCAGAAAAACTGTTATTCCTGTTCTCCTGTCTCATCCTCTATTTAAAATTAAATAGGAAGATGTATTTGTTTAGGTGGCAACTTAAACAGAAAAATCTCTTTTTCCTGATAAGTTTACTCTTATTTAGTGATTTTGTAATTAAACGTGTATTATCCTTCAAGCAAAATGAGTAAACTATTCAACTCTGTGAATATTTGTAACTGTATCTTTTTTTTAAAAGTTTCTAATTTTATTTTGTACCTTTCTTAGGTTTTATCAGTGAATAAAATCTTTTTGGTAAATGCTTTTTGCATAAATACCTTTTTTAACTTTTAAAATGCAAGATAACAGTGTTTATTCAGCTTTGAGGAAGTTTGTTAACTCAAAAATTGCCTTACAGAAAAATAAAAACGTTTAATTTCACTCTTTACCTAAAACTGAAGTGAAACTGCGATCTAAGTTTCTCCAGGAGGGGGTAGTGTTTAGCTTTTTTCAGCAGGAGTCTATGACGACTTCCTGTGACGTTCGGTTGACATCCTGTTGTTAGCCGCTTAGCTTAAAGTTAGCTTCGGCTAAACTCGGTTAAAATCAACATTTCTGAACGAATTTAAGCGTAAACATGGCGTAATTTCAACAAGCACGACTTCTTATGCATGAACACGAGTTTTATGGGACATATGCAGCTTTATTTAGTGATTTTAAGCACGGCAAAGCTCATTTCCGACATGGGGGAGTGACGTGACACGTCATTCATCCAGTCGTTAGCTGTTAGCTTAAAATTAGCATCGCTAGCGTTGTTTAAAAACATCATTTTATGACGAATTTTAAACTCTAACGTGGCAAAATTTCAGCGAGTATGCTTCTAAGCACTTAGCCAGCGTATCAAAATCACTTTAAAAGCGCTTTTCAGCTTTAAAAAGCAGATTTTATTTCCCTATGAAAACGAATTTCATTTCCGGGTCACGTGACTGAAATCACCAATGGCAAAGCAGCGCAGGGTTGAGAGGGGATGACGTAGCCACGCCAGTCAACCTTCTCAGCAAATCAGGGCGCTCCACACAGCAATATTCAACCAATCAGGAGACGTTTGCAACCAGCATGCTAGATTTAGCCTGAAAATAGTTCGTCAGCTTTTCGTCTCTTAAACTGTCAAAATGCACTTTTTCTGTTAAAAATTGTAACGATTAACTCTTAACTGTGTTCTGAGACGGCGCTCAGCTTTTAAAACGTTTATCCATCTATTCAAAATACTCGTTCAAACTCAACAGAACCGGACCACAGTCCTGGTCTTTCAGCAGAACCTCCGTACTCTTAAACAGAATCAACGTTTTCCACAGCTCATCAGCTTTTAGTTAACATAACAGGCGTACAATGTCAGCTTTATAAAGACTCAATGACACAATTTCAGCTTCCTGTGAGCTTCACTGAGCTTCACAGACCAACACGCTTAAACATGCAGCGTAACACAGCGGATAAACTGTTATTTTTTCAACATGCCAACATGAAAAAATCAATGTTTACACGAATTCACAGTCATTTATGAGCCGTAACGGGCCACCAGTTGTAGTAGAAACGTACGGACGGGGCCACCAGTTGTAGTAGTCACGT
>NW_023621136.1:0-5809 GCF_014905685.2 Nematolebias whitei
CATAAAACTAAAGAATTAAGCACACAAATATATTTTATTTCACAACAATTCCCTCTTTGGACCTAAATACCTTAGGTCCACCCAGAGAAATAAAATCATAAAGTCAACCCCATCATTCACCTTAACATTAAAGGAGATAAAATTGAAACAGAAATAATCATGTCACTTAACTTCTTGAAAAGGACCTGCTTTGGTATTATTAGCAGCCAATGGAAACACTTCACCAAGAGTAATACAATTGTCATTTTTCTGCATCCTGGTCAAGATTAACATGCATTCAAAACCCCAAACTTCCTCTTATGCCTATCAATAGTACAGTCTGACCTTCCAGGAATAACACAAGCATATTCTAGGAGAAAGATCAAATTCACCATACTCACAGTAACTATCCAACTTCCAGAATGACCTTTCTATCTGGCCACCACATGTTTGTCAACCTCTTCTCTTACACAACCCTTTTTACTTAAAAAATACAAAACAAAAGCTGTAACAAAAATACGCAAAAATATACTAATTGGATAAAAATGTGTATTAAAAATATAAAAATAAGATGTGTACTAGTAAAAATTATTTAAAAATGAAGAATTTTAAAATTTAAAATCTAAATACAATGTAATATCAAATGTCAAGTGAGCCTATAAATGTAAATGTAGACTAATAATATGAACGAAAGCTCATAATATCTATTCTGGCCTCACAAGACTTCAATTCTCTCTTCAGCAGCAAGGTAGTTGTCTCCTTTGAACGCACAAAGAGAAAGTTCAAATTATAGTTATTCAAGAGCAAATTTCAATAAAATTGTTATCAAAAATGTTTCAAAAACAGTACTAATGTAAATATCAATAAAAATGTTGAAAAAAGATTAAAAAGATAAAAAAAATATATTAAAAATTGTATGTCAATAAAATGTTAGTACATTTGAAATGTGCCACACGTACGCAGGGGTATTCCCCTGGGGTGCTCAGAGATATTGACTCCACCTAATTCTCTGAGTGTTCTTCATGAAGTGTGAGACTCTAAGATGTCGTGTTTTTGTCGTATCTAGGTGTCTGTACTAAATGTGGATTTTCCAGCACCCAGTGACCCCACTCAAACAAAGTCCTTCAGGGCCCGCACGCAACTTTACCAGGCTGCTTCGGTCTACAAGACATGAATGTCCAGTTTTACGACTTTAGATGGTTTCTGCCAGCTCCCTCGCTCTTCCTGGCTCTGAGGCAGGCGCACACTGGCTCCAATGATACCACGTTTCTCCTTTTCCTCTCAACCGGACTGCATGAGAGGTTCTCTCTGCCACCTGAAATGGACCTGTCCACCTGGGCTCCTGCCACTTCCTTTTAACTACCCTCAGCAACACCCACTCAGCTGTGGGCAAGACAGAGTCCTTGGGCAGACCCTGTTTTCTCGTGCACCTGCTGCTTACTCCAGTTTTCCCTTCTCCACCATCTAAAACATTTGCATTCAGTGTATCTACCTAAAATAAGCAAAGTTAAACATAATAACACAATAACAATACACAATACATCATAATAAATTATTTCCTATACTGGCTCCCTCCTCAAGCCTGTGGGAGGAACTTCATTTTACGCATGCGCAGAAAACATCAAAGTGCAACTTAAAAGCTTTAAACAACTGATATATAACTCTTCCCTCCAGGGACCTGTTCCTGAAAGGAAACAAGGAAAGAATCATATCTGCTGAGCCTGTCGCTCAGCAGTAAACATGTGATTAAAATACTTTGTTCATGACACCTTTTAATATCTGAATTACCCTATTTTAAGTCAAGTCCAGTCAAGTCAAGTCAAGTGTATTTAAAAATACAGAACCACCACTTTTTCTAATTGACCTTTGATCACCTCCACTTCAGGATTCTGTTTCTGATCCTGCTACCTATTTAGGTCGTTATTAGGGGCGTCCCCCTTTTTTGACCAGTGAAGTTCCTGGACTCTGTAAACAAGAGAAAACACTTTTGTTAAACATAAACAAGAGCAAAATCGATTTTAGGCTTTTGATTTCTTCCACTTTTCAAATGTCAATGTGGTTATCCCAACTTATCCTTTAAACGCATAAGTTTTGATTGGCTTAGGCTTTGGATTGGCCTTTATTGTCCTCTTAAATATAAACCCTATGAAGTTATTTTATATTTATCTTTTTTTTTTTTTTCTACACATTGTATGAACTGTTTCCTGCTAAGAACATCCTTCAACCTCCCCCTTTTGAAACAGTGAACTGTTTCAACATCCTAAGTCCTACTGGCTATAATTAACACACTGAGTATTGGTTTCAGAAATATAAAATAATAAGGTGTAGTTGTAACATTAACCCAAAGTCTTATATAAGCTTTCCCAAAGTATTAACCATTAAATAAATGTCCTCTGTTGTAGCAAAGCAGACCTACTAAATTGGCTCGTTCAAGGCAAAGACCATTATTTATCCTTAATTTAGAAAACATCACCCAACTCAATCTAATTCAAGTCTTAAGCACAGGTTTCTCCTGTGATCAACTTGTAAAAATGAAAAGTAAAATAAAATATATATATTGCTAAGGAGTGAGGAGCATCATTATAGATTCTGATGTAATAAAACAATTTTCATCACAGAGCAAATGGAACAGGTGCAATCAGTCCAGCACCCCCACTGCAGCACTCTTGTGTCATGTTATGGCACCTGTCTTAAAGTGAGACTATGTGTGTTCATTATCTAAGCCAACTGCAGTTTCTGATCACAACCCCCAAAGTGCCTAAATGACCTTAACAGACCAAATGTGGGGCCGACACCTCCATCAGGCTGCAATTGATGTTAGTGACCCTGGACAGAGTGACCTCCAGTTCTTCTTTCAGCCTTTCAGACTCAGCACCGTCTGTCTGGAGACCAGTTCAGCTTTGTGCAGCAGTTCATATCTCAGCATACAGCAAGACTTGACTTTGTTCTTCACTGTGTGCAAACTCCAGGACCCCCTTACTGGACAGTTAGTTCAGTTTGCTCTTGGACTGTTAGATCTTTGAAAAGTCACGTTACTTGGCTGAAAAGTTCTTTGTTGTTGTGTCAGTAGTGTTCGACTGACAACTTATTTGAACCTTCCCATCTGGTCAGTTTCACAGACCCAACTTCAGCGCCCACCTGGACACATTTGTATCTGATCCGGCCCCCGGCACTCAAGAGTCCTGATCAAAACTCAGATGGATGCTGTATGCAGTTAAATGCTACCGTCTATGTTTTGTGGGCCTAATTAAACTCATCTTCCCACTGCAGAGAAGAAAAAATTCACAAGGGGTTTTGTTCCATCTGGGATGGGTGACTTCCCCCCCCAGCCGAGAAGGGGTGTCAGTAACCTCCCCCACCTGGAACTTTCCATCTGGTATGTGATATATGGGGGTACATTCCTGTTGGGGGATGTGCTGACTGATTGCCGCTTGGGTTATAAGGAGGGGAGCTGAACTACTCACTTCCTCCCTCTTTGTTCTAGGTTGTTCGATAAGCTGCTGTTTCTTCAACAAATGAGACGAACCCTGTGCCACAAAGACCAATTTCAACCACTGTTTTCTTTCATTTATAACCTCCCTCATTAACTTTCTGTATTTACTTTCCTGCAAGGCGTTTGCCTCTCTCTTGCTTGTCAACTTATCCTCATCTCTCAAGCATTCTTTAATTTTTTCCCACAATTCCAATTTGCTCCCTTACTGGTTTAAAACTTTCCTGCTCACACTTTTGTAACCTGAGACTCTGCTGCCCCTCAAGTGTCCATTCTCTCAGGAATCCAAACACACAGCACAGACCTCTGAACTCTGTTCTCCTCATGCAACATGTATACAATGTCAAACTGTTTAAAGGCATTTCATCTAACAAGTAAAATTGTTGCTCTTATAAGAAAACAGCTCTCCAAATCTAATAAAATCAATTAGAATGATTAAGTTAAACCCAGTATTCCTATTTAAAGTGTATGTAAATATCTTTTTATTTCCTCTATTTTAAATTAAAAGGTTCCTTTTCTTTTTTTTTTCAGTCAAATTTATAAACTAACATTACGGTCAATATTAGAAGAAATTTTAGCTAATTTGTTCAAAATGCGTCATCCAGAAATGTTCAAACTGAACTGGACCTATGTATGGTGTGTAATTAAGCACCTAAGCCTTTATTATATTTTAATTGTAATTTAATTCAACCTGTATTTAATTTAAGGGGAAAGCTGAGCTTTGACGTTTCTCTTTCCGGGTCAAAGTTCTCCAGATTAATGTGGACTTATCCAGTAATACAGACATGTTCCTATTTTTGATTTCCTTATAATCTGTCTGTTTTGCTACCTTGTAACCTGTGTGTTATCTTGTTATGTCTTTTTATTGTCTATAGTTAATGGATTGAGAATCTACCGTTGCTGTTGTCATTATTCTTTGTTTGTAAATGAGTCTTCGAGGCTCAATGGGATTAACCTGCCTAAATAAAAATCGAATCATTTAACATAGTTAAACAATGTTTTAACTTTTTCTCCCAACTCCGTATGACCACCTGTCGGGCTGCTACATCGTTTTTTACTTCTACTGACTTATTTCTGCTCATTTCTGATACCATTTGACTGTTTCATGCCAATATCAACTAATTCTACCTAGGTTTTAAATCAATCCTACTGTTACCGCGTACTTCAGCACACTTCCTTCCGGTGATTAGAAATTATTTCTGCCTAATTTAAGCTCCTTTATTAATTCTTTAGTTTGTAATTAGTTGTTTTAAGGTAATTAACGCATTTACTCATGACTTCCAGGTTATCAATTCATTTTTCCTTAATTTTCTGAATTTGATTATTTTTGACCTTTTACATTGTCTCAAATTAATTAATTAATCAAAACCAACTTCCCCTCTTTTTTTTTTTTTCTTTTTCTTTTTTTTTTACCAAAAAGGTATCCCATACGTATCTTGTGACTATTGTTATGTTATAAAAATAACATAATTATATAAGTTATTACTTTATATTGTTATTATTATTATTATTGTTATTTATTTATTTATTTATTTTTGATCGTCACGTCTTTCACGTTTTAGCGTTTTATTCTTGCATCTAACCCAGTCCCGTACCCACTTAATAAAAACCTCTAATTTTTAAGCGAGTCTAATTGACACTGTTTTTAAGCGAATCACCAATTTCGCAAGATTACAGTAAACTTGGTCTTAGAGTTACAGAAGCCGACGGCGAATAAATCAAATATATCCTAGAACCCCGCTTCCTCTCTGGAATTTCGTCAAATTCCAGTTGGCTCGACCACTGCGTAATATTCTGGGACTGGTTTTACTTCTCACTCAGCTCCGCACTATACTTAAATAAACGTCCAATTTTAAGCAAGTTTAATTGATACTGTTTTTAGTTGGATCACAAATTCAACAATGTTTACAGCAAAACATGATCTCAGGGTTTCAGAGTGAGCGGCAGATAAATTTTTACATCTATCTTAGAACCCCCACCCCCCTGTTTCAAAGCCCCCGTAGGGGCATTTGATTTGCTCGATCAATGCGTGATCATTCTGGAGCTGGTTTTACGTTTACTATATTTTCATTTCTACGCGCTACCGATCATAAAAACATACTTATTCTGTTTTATTGAGTTCAACACACTGACTTTTAATTTGCCTATTAAAGCCCAATGACAGATTTCGATAAAAAACCAGGTATCTGCTCACCTGTATTGTGAAGATACTGGCGCCAGGTCAGTGTGAAGAACTCAGCTTGCCCTTCCTGCCTGCCCGAAGCAACCCATATCTCGGTGGAACCTCCATTTCTTGATCTTGCGTCTTTGCTCCGCCCGAGTTCGTTGTTATGGCTTGTT
>NW_023621137.1:0-5809 GCF_014905685.2 Nematolebias whitei
TGTTACGTCCACCAGGCTCGTTTGGTGGGGGTAACATTAAAGGAGGCCACACAAGGATTTTCAGTTTAAATGAAGATAGTGTTTATTAAATTGTATGGGAGCATAGCCCAAAACAAAGATTTAATCCCTGAAAAGTAGCCTCAATGGGTAAATGCAAACCAACAAACAAACCCCAACCACACTGATACGAACCAATCCACAAGGTGTTCTGATGAGGAGGAAGGGAAGCTCTCCCCTGCTGCACACCTGGCAGCTTTTATCATAGAGGAGCACCAATCAGGGCAACACAGAACACCTGCAGAAGGCCTGTCTCCAGAACCATACCAGGAAAAGAGGCAAAGACCACTGCCGCCGTAACACCTCCCCCCTTCAAACAGAGGGTCCATCACGGTGCCCTGCATCCGCTAAACTGGTCCATCACTGGCACGAGACAATGCATCCGCCAACACATTCTCCGTGCCCTTAATGTGCCGAATCTCAATGTTGTAGGGTTGCAGAAACAAAGCCCATCGCACCAAACGCTGATTTGGATTCTGTAAGGAGTGCAAAAAGGTCAAAGGGTTATGATCCGTATACACCACAACAGGAAATGAACCTCCATTCACATACACATCAAAGTGTTGCAATGCCCAAATTAGAGCCAGGGCTTCTTTCTCAATGGTAGAATAGTTCAGTTGATGTTGATTGAACTTTTTAGAAAAGAAACACACTGGGTGGTCCACACCTTTTTCATCAGTCTGCAGCAAGATGGCTCCCGCACCTACTTGACTTGCGTCAACCTGTACTTGGAACGGCTGATCTAACCTTGGAGCAGACAAAACAGGGGCAGAACTTAAGAGGAGCTTGACATTTTCAAATGCCTTTTGACTGGCCGAGGACCACTTAAACTGGACTTTAGCCTTTAATAAGTCAGTTAATGGAGCCACCACAGTGGAAAAATTTTCACAAAAGCTTCTATAGTAACCTGCCATTCCCAAAAATCTCATCAATTCTTTTTTTGTTGTAGGAGGTGGGAAATCATCAATGGCTTGGACTTTAGTCCTTACCGGTTTTACTTGTCCTTGCCCGACAACTTTTCCTAAATAAGTCACTGTAGCTTTTGCAAACTCACATTTGGCTAAGTTCACAGTTAGACGAGCATCCTGAAGATGCTGAAACAAGTGTCGGATGCGAAGCATGTGTTGGGTCCATGTGTCGCTGAAAACCACCACATCATCCAAGTAAACAGCACAACCTTCCAACCCAGCCACCACCTGATTCATCAACCGCTGGAAAGTGGCTGGGGCATTCCTAAGACCAAAACTCATGACATTGTAAGAGTATAATCCAGTTGGTACAATAAACGAGGACACCTCTTGGGCACGAGCAGACAAGGGTACTTGATAGTAACCCTTAAGCAAATCAAATTTACTCACATACTTTGCAGTTCCAACACAGTCAACGCAATCTTCCATCCGAGGAAGCGGGTAGGAGTCAGGTTTTGTGATGCTGTTTAGTTTCCTGTAATCAGTACAGAATCTATAAGTACCATCCGGTTTCTGAACTAACACACAGGGTGAGGCCCAACTGGAGGAGGAGGGTTTAACCAAGCCGTTGTCCAGCAAATACTGAATTTCTGATTTCATAACTTTACTTTTCTCTGGAGAAACTCTGTAGAAATGCTGACGGATGGGCTGCGCGTCCCCCACATCAATGTCATGCTCAATTAAGTGAGTACACATGGGGATGTCACCGAATATATGAAAATCTAAAATCAACTGCTTCAACTGCTCTCCTTTTTCAGTAGACAAATGGCTCAACAATGGTTGTAGGTTTAACAACATCTCCGAGTTCCTAAGTCTTGGCTGAAATACAGTGTCTTCTGGAGTCTGTACATCTTCATCTACTCTTGCTGTGCAGCTCAGGTCTACTTTCACAGAAGCAGCAACGGCCTGTACGTCTTTTTCTTCCGGAGTACGACCAAAGTAAGGTTTCAGTAAGTTTACATGGCACAGCTGAGTGGGTCGTTTACGGTCAGGGGTAGAGACCACATAATCCTGTGCAGACACCTGCTTCAGCACAGAATATGGACCAGAAAACTTGGCCTGAAATGGAGATCCTTGAATAGGAAGCAAGGCAAGCACCCGATCTCCTGGGTGAAACACTCTACTTTCAGCTTTCTGGTCAAACCATCGTTTCATCTTTTTCTGAGTTTTTTTAAGATTCTCAGAAGCTAATCTGCCAGCCAAGAAAAGTCTGCGACGAAAACCATTAATGTAGTCGAACAAGTTTGATGGTGGATCAGAACTCTCCAGGTTGGTTTTTAGGACAGCAAGGGGCCCGCGTACATGATGTCCAAACACTAGTTCGTTTGGACTGAACCCTGTGCTTTCCTGTACCACTTCACGAGCTGCCAGAAGAAGCCAAGGCAAACCTTCTTCCCAATCTCTATTCAATTCTGTGCAGTATGCTCGCAACAATGCCTTCAGAGTTTGGTGAAAACGCTCTAGTGCCCCCTGGCTTTGTGCATGATAAGCACTGCTTTGTTGATGGGCTACACCAAGTTGTTTCAAAATCTCAGCAAACATGCGTGAAGTGAAATTGGTACCTCTGTCTGTCTGAATAGTCTTAGGAATTCCAAACACGGAAATGAAATTAGATAAAGCTTTGACCACAGACCTTGTTGTAATGGTTTTCAGGGCATATACTGCAGGATAACGAGTGCTTTTACACATAACTGTCAGCAAATACACCGATCCTGACTTTGAAGGACTCAGTGGACCAACACAGTCTATGATTAAGTTTTCAAAAGGTTCACCAACAGCAGGTATGGGAAAAAGTGGAGCTGGTTTCAAGTTCTGATTAGGCTTTCCAGTTAACTGACAGGTGTGACAGGTTTTTATAAAAAGAGAGACATCTTTTTTCAGACGGGACCAATAAAAATAACGCAACACTCGACTATAGGTTTTATTAACTCCCAGATGGCCAGCCAGCTTTCCATGGGCAGTTTTCAGAACGAGGTCTCTGAACTTAGTTGGAACAACAACCTGATAAACTGGTCCAACAACTTCCCTGTCACTATAAGGCAACCATTTACGTACCAACAGACCTTCTAGAAGAAAATACCCATGTGACACTTTTGAGTCCTTTTCTGTTGCCTGGACTTGTTTAAACAAAGCAGCCAAGGTAGCGTCCTCCTGCTGGGCTGCAATCAACTCACTGAGGGACAAGGGAACAGGAAGAGTTGGCAAACAGACAAGCTTCTTGCAGATAGAACCAGGCTTACCAGACTCATTTTCCTGTTCAGCCAAAGAACGAGTGATGGCACGAGTTACTGCACAAGCTGGGAATGCCTCAGGAAAGTCACGAGCACATTCGTCTGAAACAGAAACAGATGGAGAAGCTCGGACCACCGGAGGAGGGACAACATCTCGCCACACGCGCCCACCTGCCAGGTTGTTCCCCAGAATGAGAGACACATCTCCCACAGGCAAAGAAGGACGAACGCCTATAACTACTTCCCCTTGAACCAGTTCTGACTGTAGGTGGATCTTATGGAGAGGCACAGAGAAAGTTTTCAACCCAATACCTCTAATCAAGACACTACGACCAGTATCAGAAACAGGAGAAAATGGCAGAACAGATTCCAATATGAAGGACTCAGACGCTCCAGTGTCACGCAGAATTTTAACAGCAACTTTATTTAAACTGCCACACAGAGAAACAAACCCCTGGGTGATGAAAGGAGCATAATCTCGTCCAACATCCCTCTCAAAAACCAAGGGATCTGTGCCGTTCGGTTCTGGAAAAGACTTAAAGTCAACAGGTGCAGCTAAAACAGTTGGTCTAACACCTTCAACTTCAGCTGGAGGTGTAGACTCCGCTGATTGCGACTGCAAAACTCCGGCTAATGCAACAGGCTTACGATGATTTTGTTTACTCTTAACTGGTTTAGATTTGGAATTCCAAGGACACTCATTTTTCCAGTGTCCCTCCTCACGACAATAGTTACAAACTGAGGCGGCTTTAAAATGCAAAGTAGGATCCCATCTAGTTTTACTAGGGAACCCTTCATGGTGGGTTTCCTTAGGGAAATGACTATCTTCCACATTAAAATCACTCCCAGCTTTATGTGTTAGAACATAGTCATCTGCTAAAATGGCAGCTTTAGCAGCGGTTTTTACTTTTTGCTCATTAACATAAGTGGCAATCCGACGTGGACTAATGTTTTTAAACTGTTCCAACACCATCAACTCACAAAGGGATTGCAAGTCATCTACACCCTCTGCCGATAACCAACGGTAGAATTGGGCATTCAGTTCTCTGGCAAGATCTGTATTTGTCTGTTTTTCAGCCTTCCTGTAGTTTCTAAATTGCTGCCTATAATATTCAGGAACCCGTTCATAAGCCTTCAAAACAGCTTCCTTAACAGATTTGTACACCTTTCTTTCCGCTGAAGGTAATGAAACATAAGCTTTTTGGGCCTTACCCACCAGTACACTTTGCAGGAGAATGGAGCAATCTGAATCACTCCAGTCATTGTCCTCTGCCATGTCCTCAAACAAAGAGAAAAATATATCTGGATCTTGTTCATTGAACTTAGGTAACAGCTTCAACATGTTAACCAGGTTACGTCCAGAGAACCCATCACTAATTTGAGACAGATTAAGAGTTCCACCACTTAACCTACCCTCAGACCTCAACTTCAGATGCTCAGCTTCTAGAGATAATTTCTTAAGCTCTAACTCATGTGCATATGCCAACCTCTTTTCATCATGTTCACGTGCTAACCTCCTTTCCTCAAATTCATGTTCACGTGCTAACCTCTTCTCTTCCAGTTCATGTTCACGTGCCAATCTTTTTTCTTCATGGGCCAGCCGCAACTTTTCCAACTCAAACTGCAATTCAAACTCAGTTCTTTTAGATTGAAACTTTAATTGAGAATCTTGAGTTACTGTTGGATCCAAAATGTCCTCATCTGACCTAGAGGCACCGGTTAACGAATCTGCATGAGTGGAAGTCTTGTCCGTTATATCAGCGTCTGAAACAGAAACAGTAAAGACATTCATTTTCACAAGATTGTCTTTTAAAAAACCCTTTAGCTGGGGTAACCTCCATCCTTTTGCAGCTTCAAAATCAATTCGAAAATGTTCAGCTATTTGATGAATCTGCTCCTTGGTGAGTTTTTCCAAAAGTTCTAAAGTTGGGGAAGCCAAAAAAGAACTAACAGTATCCATTTTGTAACAAAATTGGAACTAAATTCCAAAAGCCAGACAGCAAATACCAAATTTTTCACCCAACAACTATGAGGAACTGTATGACTGGTGCAAACAAATGGCAAATCTCCACTTTCCTACAGCTAACTAAGTGGAACACAAACACAAACAAACAAAACAAAAAACTGACTCACCTCGCCTAGTCTTCAGGCCTTCCTCCAAGAGCCAAGGCAGCCAAGGCAGTTTAAGCACCAAGCGGTGCCCTTAGCCCAGAATCCAGCCCAAAAATAACAAAAACAACAAACAGCGTCGACTAAAAATGGAGTTGCCAACACCCACCGATTTCAACCAACTAGACGACACACTCGGCCGCCCCCCAAAAAAAACAAAATCCTTATGGACCCCCAAACAGACAGAAGAAACAAGAAAACCAACCAGGCCAAAATCACAAACAACCGGCAAGACAAGAAAACACAACAATACCAAAACAGGAGCATGTAACTGCCATCTGAACAGAACAACAACGCCAAACACGGCACCAACAACGTGTAGGACGAGCCCCCACAATGTTACGTCCACCAGGCTCGTTTGGTGGGGGTAACATTAAAGGAGGC
>NW_023621138.1:0-5806 GCF_014905685.2 Nematolebias whitei
ATTTTCTATAAACATAGTTCAACCTTGGAAGAAAGACACACACACACTTTATATGACATGACATTTGAGTGCTTGATAGGAATTATAAAAAGGTATAAAATATTAAATCCAACATTCCCTCTTTTGAACTCCCATATTCATGGGAGTTCACCCTCTTTATGGATGTATTTATCAATATGGATGTGACGCAAACTTACTGCACTCCCCAGGGGTCCTGGACCAGACCCCTGATCCAACACCTGTGAAAAGTACCACACACATAAACCTTTATAAAAATACAAAAAAGCAGCAACACCCCTCCTAGAGAAAGATAAATAAGTGAAACTCTATTTTAAACCACCTTTAAAATACCTCGTGGTATTTTAGAATGATTAAATTCCCAATTGAATGGAGTAAAATATTTGAATATTTAAGTTAATAGTCAAGTTAAGTTTACAGTCAAGTTAAATGTATAGTTAAGTTTCCAATTGAATCCACGACCCTTCTCTGGTTGTTTTTCAGAATGACTGAAAGGTAAGACAAAACACTCATATTAAACAGGAAAAGCCAACACCCTTAATTTAAACATTTCTATCTAGCAGGTCTTCGGTTCTTGAGCTTGCGGTGGGAGCCCTTGTTCGTCCACAAGGGTCCTTTGGTGCTCGGCGGGATTCGGCCCGCGGAGTTATCTTCATGTAAAGTCCTCAGAACCGTATCAGTTTGATTAAACATTCTAAATGACGTGTGTGTATTGGGACAAAACTAAAATCAGTTTGACGCGTCTTCTGTTCTTCACGGTCAGGGCTGGTAATCTTCCGTCCTTACCCGATCCACCCGACCGACTTCAGGCAGAGCGGAGACTCCTTCTCCGATGTTTGCTACTGCCTTTTTCCAACCAGAACAAAGGGGCAAAGAATGAGCTCCCACGAAGGTCCTGTCACCTCCTCCAGGTGTAGTGGGGAGCTGTCTTCAGATCATCCTCCATGTGGTCCAGCGATCGATTCCTCTCCTCTGCAGGGGTGCCCTGGTGGGGTCGTACAGGTGCCACTCTCCTTCTGGGGACCGATGACATATGATGTTCTGTCCACCACCTGGTGGGGTCTTGTCCTGTCCCTCTTTTCAGCAGGACTCAGTCTGATGTGAGTTTGTCTCCTCGGTCAGAGTTCCTCCCTCCTGATGAGAAAAGCTGGACACCAAAGCTTGCGAATTGTTAAAACACCCTACATGGCCTTTGGGCCTGGAAAACTGACTGTGGTTACTTCTGTAGTGAATAAAACCTATTTCTGAATTATTGGACACCCTGATGGTTATTATTGCTACTGATAGGTGTATTATTACACTGCAATGTTATCCTAAAACAGAATTAGTAAAACTAAAATAGAATGCTATTCTTACATGCATCTGTTCACTTGAAGCTGAATTGTGTTACATACTGGACTTCTCCAGGTATACCTGTGTGCTCTCATCCCATCTGTCACCCTTACAAGCCTTCGTCGTCAACCGGTCTACCTACAATTAAAATTAAACATACACAATACAATAACAATAATAATCATCCACGCCGGCCCCTCTTTATGGAGCCTGTGGAAGAAACTTCATTAAATCGCTTGCGCCAACAGCATCAATCAAAATACAATATAAACGCAAAAGTTTAACCAACTGACATACAACACTGTGAGAGGAAAAAGTATATAATCTTCCATCCAGGTACCTGTCTGTGCTAGAGAAGGGAAGAAATAGCAAGGAAGAAACAGAGAGAAAGAGAAAAAATAAAAGAGAAAGAGAACGAGGAAAAAATGGTTAAAATCCTTTGTTCATGAAACCTTTTCTTATTCGCCCAATTAAACTATAAGTCCAGTCCAGTCCAGTCAAGTCAGTTGTGTTTAAAATTATCAAACCACCCCATTTTCCTTTAACATTTGCTCAAATCCATCTCAGGCTAGGGGCGTCCCCCTTTCTGGAATCTGTACACATTACAACAAAGAGAAAAAGATACTTTTGTTAAACTGATATACATATATACAAGTGCAATGTCGTTATGTAGGTTTCTGATTTATTCATTTCCCAATGTCAATGTGATTACCCTACATGATATGATCTTTTAACCGCCTCAGAAGAAGTTATTTTTGTATAATTTGTAATGATCTATGAACTGCTTCCTGCTCAGAGCTGCCTACACACCTCCCCCCTTTTTGAAACGGCATTGTTTCAAATCTGAAGCATTACCGTCTGCAATCCACTAACACTCAGATTGAGTATTAGTTACAGAACTAAAAATATGGTGTCGTTTTAAACTTCCCACTACTGTTATTCAACCCCGGTTTTGCAAACAATTACCCAACTACAACCCAAGCTCTCCTTTAAATTAGCAAAAAGTTAATTAAATAAATTTCATCTCTTGTATCAAACCAGACCCACCAAAATTAGCCCCTTCAAGGCAAAGACAATCATCCAGTGTTATTTTAGAAAACATTAGTGAACTTCATCCAAATCAGGTCTCAGGTTTCTCCTGAACGAGACTTCCTGACCTGTATAAACGGAAAGTTAAAATCAATATTTTTTTCAGGGGTGTGGAGCATTTGAGGTAATAAAACAATTTCCATCTCAGAGCAGTTGGAGCAGGCGAATCGTCTAGCACTCCCACCTCCGTACGTCTGTGTCATGTTGTGTCACCTGTTTTAAAATGAGTCTATGTGAATGATTATTATCAAAGCCAGCTGCAGTTTTTGATCACGACCCCAAAGTGCTTAGATGACCATCCCAGACCAAATGTGGGGTTGACACCTCCGTCCGGCTGCAGTTGATGTTAGTGACCTTGGGCAGAGTGACCACCAGTTCTTCGTTCAGCCTTTCAGTCCCCAGATTCGTCTCCGTCTGTTTGGAGACCAGCTCAGCTTTGTGCAGCAGTTCATATCTCAGACCCCCTCTGGACAGTTAGTTCAGTTCGCTCTTGGACTGTTAGATCTTTGAAAAGTCACGTTACTTGGCTGAAAAGTTCTTCGTTGTTTTGTCAGTTGTGCTCGACTGACAACTTATTTGAACCGTCCCATTGGTCAGTTTCACAGACCCAACGTCAGCGCCCACCTGAACACATTTGTATCCGATCCGGCCCCCGGCACTCGAGAGTCCTGATCAAAACTCAGATGGATGCTGTATGCAGTTAAATGCTACCTTCTATGTTTTGTGGGCCTAATTAGACTCATCTTCCCACTCCAAAGTTCTGTCATCTCCAGCTGCAGAGAAGAAAAAAATAATCAAATTATTAAAACCAGATTCAACCTTCATCTGTTATCCACATTAATCGTTAGTTAGCAAGTTTTACTCTGGAACCACAGCGTTTACCCCAAGGAGTTATTCTGGTGTCCTGGATTGTACAATAGATGTTTTAACCGCCCAATTACACAAGAGTGAAAGCTTTCATTAAACACTGCACAAGCCAATTTTTTGCGCCTACTGCCTAAAATATTCCCCTCCAAACAATGTCCTCCATCTTGTAGAGTGTGTGTTGACACATCACCTCACAGTGAAGTCCATTTTCAGGGCCACATTATCGTCAGACCTTGTAATTTTAGGCAGCATGACAATATGTAATCACTTACTGTTATATAACAAATCTGCAATCATTTCCTCTCATAACTATGCTTTTTCACTGTATCACAAACAAGATACTTTTAATACAAATCAATTAAGACCATGCATACTCCTCAAGACATCACAGAGTCCATTATCACTGCACAAAAACGTGTACATGCCCTTTGTTCACAAAGTACAACTTCTTAAACTCACCATGTACACCTCTCTGTTGTCCTTTTGCACTCCCAGGACCTGTGTGAAGTCTCAAATAATAAAGTTAAATTCATGGCGTTTACCCACTAGAATTGTTGTCGTCCCATAAATAACCTAGTCCCTGCAGCTCTTAGAAGGAAACAGCTCCTAAATGCTAAACATTTCCAATATGTGATCAACTCATGTGGACTGATTACTTAAACTGAAGTTTTTCAATTCGAGTACAATTAAGATTGATTTATTTAACCCAAGTATTTACAATTTGAGTTTAGTTATGGCTGTATAATTTAATCTAATTTTTTCAATTTGAGTTTAGTTTCCTAACGTATTTAACCTTTTCAATTTGAGTCCGGTAAGGTATTGTTTGACCAGAATAAAATTCTATATTTTACAAGTGTCAAGGATTTTGTCCATTACTCATTTTATTCTGTTGTTTTGCAGTTGAGTTTAAAACCTGAGTTTATTGTCAATTCCAAGAAGAAAGTTAATCTAATTTGTTCAGTACCACCAAGACCACCTCTACAATATTTCTCTTCCACTCGTTCGCTTTGACATCTCAACCCTCTACTGTCTAAGCTGACTCCAAGATGATTCAACCTTCTCCAGCTGACTCACTCTGACTCCATTTCCTGGTTAATTACAGCTCGTACACGTGATGTCCCCTCTTTCCTTGAGATTCGAACCATTCTCTGTTTCAGAGTTCACTGCCTCCTTCCTATCATACAGAAAATTGTTTCGTTTAACCTTGTGTCTGCTCCTATCTCCGTTTCTGTCTGGCCTCAGACGGCTATCAGCAAATATTTGAAAGATTTTCAGCTACCCCTGTTCCCATATCAGATACCATTTAGCTGTGACACGCCAATCAGCTATATTTTTAAATTAATCCAACTTGTACAGCCTAAATCATTAAAAATCAAGCTCTACCCCCCTTAATTTTGGTACATAAAGCTCATTTCCGCTTGTTTGTGCTAAGTGGCCCCCGATCTCAAACTAATTACCTCCTTTTCATTTTGATACTCCCTATAAGTCATGCAATTTGCCTCTGATATGATCCTATAGATTTTCCACAGGCTTCACCTGTACCACATTCATGAGTTCCACACCTGATGACAACATTCCCACACCCAGGCATTCAAATATGTTATTGTCATTCACTCCTGGCTGCAGCCGTAATGAAACAAACACAAGTCTGGTACGGAACAACCCAGCGGCCAGACCCGTCCTTGCCTCACAGCAGCGGCCCCTTCCGGTCAGGATACGGAAGCACCGATCACACAAGACACCTCTGACGCAGAAACGAAGACAAAACAAAACACGCGTAAACATTCACCTCCTCGTGCGGTTGGAACAAAGAAACGCTCCCTTCCCCCTCACGAGTGCTTTAGCACACACACAGGCTTCAAGCAGACTTTCTCCGACACACAGAAAAAAGAGAAAAGTAACCCTGAGCTTCCGCCCACACACAGCTCACTCCCCCCTCTCTCTTTTTTTTGTTACGTCTCTCCCAACGCGTCCCCCTTGAAGCGTGCACACGACATACAAAACACGGCGCAAACAAAGTTATTACAACGTCCTAAAACTAATGCGATCCCCGATCACATGAAATTTGGTAAACACTCTATGCTATTTCACTCATTTTCTCTCAAAGCTAAAGTAATAATGGGGTCCAATTTAGGCGGCAGTCAACACTGGCCAGAGGAGTCCCGACCCTCAGCCCCCGCAGACTTTTGTGAAAAGCTTTGGACCTTAATCTCGTCAGACTAAAGTTTTGGATGGCCAATCCCGCTGAATTTTGAGAGAAAACGTTGTCACCCACGTGACTTCCGGCAGGCCTTCCGCCGTCCACCGGCACAAGTCCACAAACTTGTGAAAACTACCTAAAACTGTCTAAGTAAGCGTTCGGCGCTAAAACCGTCTGAATATCGTAATCCATCTCGTCAGAATTAACACGAATCACTGGGAGTTATCTTAAATAAAACCATCTTTATTTTCCGGAGATGGCCGCATGCACACGAACAGAGGAAGTTGAATTTAGTTTTAA
>NW_023621139.1:0-5806 GCF_014905685.2 Nematolebias whitei
TTCCTTCTGCGTGACCCTGGCCTTTCTCCATGGAGGAAACGTCGCAGACGTCGTGGGAAGCGTGCAGGGATTTTGGTGAAACTGAGGCAAAGTGTGGATTATTCTATCAGGACTCGCTCTGGATCTGATCATCTCCTCTCTGACCCGTGGTGCTCCCGGGGCCCGGCTGCTGGCCAGCTGCCCGCGCGCTCAGTCCATGGAAACACCTGGAGTTGTTTACCTGTGCGCCGCACCAGCAGACCAGGAGGAGCTGTTCTTCATAACCTGCGCCCGCTGGCGCGCGCGTCTCCCTCCACGGCTGTGCCTGTGTCGGACAATATCAAGAAGTGTTTAATCAATGCAAGGTCTGTTTCCAACAAGACGTTTATCCTCAATGACTTTTTTAAAGATGAGGAGTTGGATTTTCTGTTCGTCACAGAATCATGGATTTCTGATGGTGAGTCCAGCGCCTTGGTGGAACTACTTCCTCCGGACTGTGTATGTTTCAATGCCCCGCGGCCATCAGGTCGGCGCGGGGGGGGATTATTAACAGTTTTTAAAGCAAACTTTGCGTGTAAACAGTTGTCCATCCCGGTGTCCCGCGCCAGCTTTGAGCTGAGCGTTTTTGAACTCGGACACTGTCCTACAGTTCTGTGTGCGCTCATCTACCGCCCACCTCGTTCTAAGGACTTCATAAATGAATTCTCTGACTTTTTGGCTGATATCACACAGTGATACACTCACTTTTTGCTTATTGGTGACTTTAATTTGCATGTGTGTTGTCAGGAGAAGCCCTTAGTGAAGGACTTTCTGGATTTATTGGACTCTTTTAATTTAGCTCAGCAGGTGAGCGGCCCCACCCAGGAACATGGTCACACGCTGGACCTCGTTTTAACACGCGATGTCTCTGTTTCTAATTTGAAAATCGGTGACAATGTTTTTTCAGATCACATGCCTGTACTGTTTGACTTCACCCCCCCTTGTCCTACTGCTAAGACGCGCGTTCCTGCACGTACGCGTTCCATTAACCGTTTCACTGCTGCTCGTTTTAATGAAGGTTTTAATTCTGAGAGGATCGAACAGTTCCCAGTGTCTCTTACCACTGAGGAACTAACCTCTCAGTTCAACTCTGCCTGTTTAAATGTTCTGGACCGTGTTGCTCCCCTTAAGACCAGAAAAACAAAACTTAAATCAGAGCCTTGGCTGAATGACGTCACTCGAGCCGTTAGGAGGCAGTGTCGCAGAGCTGAACGAAAGTGGAGGAAGGACAGGCTCCAGGTGTCTTTTCAAATGTTAAGGGAGAGTTGGCGTCACTATCAGAAAACCGTTAAAGCTGCCAAATGTAAATTCTTTTCTGATTTAATTGTCTCCAACTCCCACAACCCCCGAGTTCTTTTCTCCACCCTGAACTCAGTTCTACACCTCAGTGAGCCTTCACCTCTGGAAGCCTCAACTGAGCTGTGTGAGAACTTCCTCCATTTCTTTTTAGAAAAAGTGGCAAACACCCGGGCACTCATTTCTCCACCAGCTCATGATCTGTCCATCCCATCTCAGTGCGTGGCTGTGTTTGACCACTTTGAGCCCATCTCTCTGTCCTCTCTGGAGCAGGTAATGTGCAGCATGAAGCCATCTGGTTCCCCCTTTGATGTGGTCCCCCCTCGACTACTAAAGGAAGTTTTTCCTACCCTGGGTCCTTTTATCCTCACTATTCTGAATAGCAGTTTATCCTCAGGTGTGGTGCCAAAGACTTTTAAACATGCTGCTGTCCAGCCCCTCCTGAAAAAACCTAACCTTGACCCCTCAGTCATGTCCAACTTCCGGCCTGTCTCCAGACTCCCATTCACCTCTAAACTACTGGAAAAAATTGTGGAGTCTCAGTTGAAACAGTTTTTGGGGGATCACGCTATCCTTGAGTTATTCCAATCTGGCTTCAAATCTCTCCATAGCACTGAAACTGCTCTACTGAAGGTTTTTAATGACATTTTCATATCCACAGACGCAGGTGATTCTGTGCTGCTTGTCCTATTGGACCTTACATCTGCTTTTGACACCATCGACCACAATATCCTCATTTCTCGACTGGAGCAGTGGGTGGGCATCACAGGGTCAGCCCTTAAATGGTTTGGGTCCTACCTCTCTGACAGAACCTTCTGTGTCAATATCAAAGATTTTAGTTCGGCATCGACCGCACTCCAGTGGGGGGTACCGCAGGGGTCCATCCTCGGTCCCCTTCTCTTTTCTTTATACCTGCTGCCACTAGGTGCTATCTTCCGCAAACACGACATACCCTTTCATTTCTATGCCGATGATTGCCAAATTTACTTCCCCCTGAGGCACAGAGGCACACGCTCTATTCAGCCTCTTCTTGACTGCCTGGCTGACATCCGGGACTGGATGGCTTTAAACTTCTTAAGCTTCAATGAGAAGAAGTCTGAAGTCATGCTGTTCCATCCCAGTGGCTCACTCATGAACCATGACATTGACCTTTTCTCTCTAGCCCCGCTAGAGAAACAAAAGGTGACTAATCTGGGGGTGATAATGGACCCGTCCTTAAAACTCAACAGTCACGTAAACATGATGGTCAAATCCTGTTTTTTTCAGCTGAGACAGCTGTCTAAGCTGAAGCCTATACTCTCCAAAAAGAACCTCGAGACAGTGATCCACGCCTTCATAACATCTAGGCTTGATTACTGCAATTCACTTCTGTTTGGAATCAGTCAGTCCTCCATTGCTCGTCTACAACTGGTCCAAAATGCTGCAGCCCGATTTTTAACTGGTACAGGCTATAGAGAGCACATCACGCCAGTTTTGGCCTCCCTGCACTGGCTACCCATTCACCTTCGGATCCATTTCAAAATTCTCATGTATGTTTTTAAATCACTGAACAGTTCCACCCCATCCTATCTCACTGATCTTCTGCAGCCATATGTCCCACCGCGCTCTCTGAGGTCAGCAGACCAGATGCTTCTCTCAGTCCCAGAAACCTGTCGTAAGCTCAGAGGTGACAGGGCTTTCTCTGTTGCAGGTCCACGATTGTGGAATGAGTTGCCACTGAGTGTCCGGCAGGCTCCCACACTCTCAGTCTTTAAGTCTCGCTTGAAGACCCACTTCTATTCGCTTGTCTTTAACACGGTGTGATTTGTTTTGGTCCGGTCTGTTCTCTACTCTGTTGGCCATTTTAGTTAGCTTCTGCTGCTATTTGTATCTGTATTTCTATTTTATGTTTTACTGTCTGCTGTGCATGTTTGGTTCTTTTGTACAGCACTTTGGTTGGCCTTGTTGCTGTTTTAAGTGCTATATAAATAAATTGGTATGGTATGGTATTTCTATGCATTAAAATACATACAGTTTATCAATCAAAATACAGTAAGAGTACCTACGTACTCCTGCCTACATATTCATGTAATCAACGTAACAACCTCCAATTTCATATAATAAAAACTTTATATTAAAATACAAACAATTTAAAAATCTAAATACAATAAAAATACAAACAATTTCCTCTACAAATTCTAAAATAACTTTGCAACCCACAAATTTACATAAATATCATAGTAAGTAAGTAAGTAAGTAAACTTTATTTATATAGCACTTATCATAGATACAATCACAAAGTGCTGTACAACAATAAAGAAATAAAAGCTTAAAATAAAATAAAAATAATAACAACTCATTAATAAAAACAGTAAAAACAGCTGGAAAAAACAGTAAAACATTTAACTAAAAGCTTGACGAAATAAAAGTGTCTTAAGTTGCGTTTTAAAAGAATCAACAGAAACGTTCACACGGAGAGACAGGGGCAGGGCATTCCACAGGCGGGGGGCTACGACCTGAAAGGACAGGTCACCCCGAATTTTAAACCGGGTCTTAGGAACCTTAAGAAGGTTCAGCGCTGAAGACCGAAGGGTGCGGGCTGGAGAATAAGGAAACAACATTTCAGTAATGTATTGGGGGGCCTGTCCATTTAAAGCTCTAAAAGTCAAAACTAAGATTTTAAAATTAATTCTAAATTCAACAGGCAGCCAATGAAGAGAAGATAAAACTGGTGTAATGTGAGCCCTTCTGTTCGTTCCTGTTAAAAGCCTCGCAGCAGAGTTCTGGACCAATTGGAGACGAGCAACGGCAGTTTTGTTAAAACAAGTAAAAAGGGAATTACAATAATCTAAACGAGAAGAAATAAAAGCATGAATAATCATCTCCAGGTCAGATCTGGATAACATTGCCCTCAGTTTAGAAATGTTTCTCAGATGATAAAAGCAGTTTATTACCAGAAGCTTTGAATGTTTGTCCAAAGACATAGACTGGTCGAACAGAACACCGAGATTTCTGAGGTTCGGCTGAGAAGAGGAGCCCAGAGAACCGAGGTGTTGTTTAATCCAGGGAACTTTCTGTTCAGGGGCAATGATCAGGGTTTCCGTCTTGTTAGAATTTAACTGAAGGCAGTTGTTAGCTAACCACGCCTTAATATGTGAAACACAGTTTACTAATTCAGCTAACTTATGTAATTCTGAGTCATAAAAGGAACAGTACAGTTGAATATCATCAGCATAGAGATGGTAAGACACATTTCTGAAGCTACTGATAATCTTTCCCAGGGGGGTGATGTACAAAAGGAACAGAATAGGACCCAACACTGAACCCTGAGGAACACCATTCAGTAACAGAGTGGTCTTAGACTGTATGTTATTAACAAACATTGAAAATGTTCTGTTGCTCAGATAAGAAGAAAACCACTTAAGAACAGTTCCAGAAAATCCCATCTCATCTTGCAGTCGATGTATCATAATTTTGTGGTCGACTGTGTCAAAAGCTGATGACAGATCCAATAAAATCAAAACATTGCTCTGACCAGAGTCTGCAGCCATCAATATGTCATTGGAGACTTTTAATAAGGCAGTTTCAGTGGAGTGCATCTTGCGGAAACCAGATTAAAACTTATCAAGAATATTATTATTTTGCAAGAAAGTAGTCATCTGCCCAGCCACTAACTTCTCAAGAATTTTGGCGAGAAAAGGCAGTTTTGATATTGGCCTGTAGTTGCAGAGCTCAGTGGGGTCCAAGTTGGGCTTTTTCAAGATCGGATTTAAAATCGTTTGTTTCAAAAAACTTGGAACTGACCCAGTTGAAAGAGAGATGTTAATTAATTCTGCCACATGGGGGCTGACAATATCAGACACCTTTAAAAACAGTGATGTGGGTACAACATCTAGCATGCAGGAAGAAGGTTTGATCTTTTTAGAACAACCTTCACATCCTCTAAAGTGACAGGTGAAAATGAAGACCAGGGGCTCACTGTAGGGACAGAACTGGGGGTGACACCAAGAGCTGATTTAACACTTGCCCTGATGTTGTCAACCTTTTCCACAAAATAGTTTAAAAATCTATTGCAGTCATCTAATGTGAATACAGGCACCAGAGGGAGTGAAGGTGAAACCATATTATTAATGGTATCAAACAAGATTTTTGGATTTTTCTTGTTCATACTCACAAGATTAGAAAAATATGCAGACCTGGCCTGTTTAATCATTTCATTTAGAGTTGAGATCAGCTCCTTTAAGTGTAGTCTGTGGACTTCAAGTTTTGTAGATTTCCACAGACGCTCTACCTTACGACATGATCTTCTGAACAACATAATTTCCTCATTTCTCCAAGGACAAGGGTTTTTACGAGAGGATATTTTGTGCTTTACAGGAGCAACCTTATCTAAGACAGACAGGCAGTGACTATTAAAAGACTCCACAAAGGAATCAGCATCACTGCAACTAGCAAAACAACTGGGCTCAAAAGATTCTGAGAATTTCTCAAAGGCGAATTATCAATCAAACTG
>NW_023621140.1:0-5806 GCF_014905685.2 Nematolebias whitei
TGTAACGAACCCCGTATAATGGACCAAAATCACCACCACAAAAAATCAATTAAATAAAGTTTATTAACTGATGAAACGGCAGGGCGGACCTCGGCAAGCAGACACAGACTGTGAACCGGTTCCAGGTTCCAAACACCGATCCACACGAACAGTCTAAAGATGGAGAACGGTTAGTGGTTGTGCAGGTGACGAGAGTGAAGGCAAAGTCAGATGAAAAAACAACCACTAACCGTCTCAGTGATGATGGGGGTTCCGAAGCGCTGAAGCGGGTCCAGCTGACCCGGATGGCTGCTGGTGTCACGATCCTCAGTGTTGGAACCCAAATGCAGAGAGGCGAGCGAGGCAGGAGTTCAAAAACAAAAACAATTTATTTCAATAACAAAACAAAAAGCTGTCGGTGCAGCAAAACTTACTTGGGCAACAGGATCAGGAACAAGGCAAAGCAGATGATCAGGTGGACAAGAAACAGACAAGATAGAAGAGGACTGAGATGTCTGTAAACACAGAACAATCACCGGACAAAAAGTGAAGGAGAGACAGGCTTTTTATGAGACAGAGGGAGAGTGAGTAACGAGAGCACCTGGGCAGGTGGCTGATGAGGGACAGGTGTGAATGATAAAGATTGAGTGGAGAGGCAGACTGAGGAGTGAGTGGAGAATAACAGAATCAGATAAACAGAAAATCACACACAGAGCAGAACAACAAAAATACAAAGAGCAGACAGAGACAGAACCTAGAAATGGAAGGAAATGATTTAGTTTGTGGGATGATTGTTTGAAGATATAAATGTTGGTTCCTGGTTGCAGCTTGAAGGAGAAAGCAGAGGCTTAGGCAGATGGGGGGGGCAGCGGGGGCCGCTGACCGTGACAGCTGGAGGAGCTGGGTCTGGTGAGAGACGACAGTCGGCAGCAGCTGTAGCTTGCAGCGAGGTTTGCAGGATAATATGGTGTCTCCAGCACCGAGCGTGATCCAAAACAAGCGAGTGGTGGAGAGTGGAGCTGGTAGGGATGATCCGTGAGACGTGGTCGAGCAGGCGTGGGTCAGAACCGATGATCAGATGCCGAGATAATCCAAGGAGCAGACGAGAGACGAAGTCAGGAGGTCCGTGAGTCCAGAAGCCGGGAGGTCGAGCCGAGAGGAAGGGAACAGGAAACGACGGGAGGACAGAAACGAGTAAAACAGGAATACAAGGACTTGAGGACAGGACAGGGACAGAGCGTGATCATGAGCGCGAGGTATTTACTAACTAAAAGTGTTCAACTACCGGGCACCGAAAAAGAGTCAGCCGTGAGCTTATAAAGGGAGAGGAGGACAGGTGCAGCCAGTTGAGCGCAATCAGCGCTGCTGGCTGCAGTGAAGACAACGTTAAACTAGGAGTGAAGACAAACCTCAACCCACATGCAGAGAAAGAGAAAAACAAAAGAATAGATCCCCAGAACAAAAACAAGTGAACAGAGTGACACAAAAACCTAACTGACAAACGTGATTCGTGACAGATCCCCCCCTCAAGGAACGCCTCCCAGCGTTCCACCAGGTTGCTCAGGATGCAGGCGATGGAAGTCCCGGATCAAGGGCTTATCCAGGACGTGACGGGAGGGCACCCAGGACCGCTCCTCCGGTCCGTACCCCTCCCAATCGATGAGGTACTGCAGGCCCCGACCCCGCCGTCTAGAACGGAGGAGCCGGCGGATGGTGTAAGCCGGTGAACCATCGATCAGACGGGCGGGAGGGGGGGAAGCAACAGGGGAATGAAAATGGGAGGAGGAGACAGGTTTGACACATGAAACATGAAAAGAGGGGTGGACACGTAAGGACTTGGGCAGAGTAAGACGAACAGACACGGGGTTAATGATCTTGGAGATGGGGAAAGGACCAATGAAGCGGGGGGCAAGTTTACGAGAAGCAACCTTCAGGGGAAGGTTCTTCGTGGAGAGCCACACCTTCTGACCCACAGCATACTCAGGTTGGGGGGTCCTATGGCGGTCCGCCTTTTTACAGTAGGCAGCACGTGACTTGAGCAAGGCAGTCTTGGCCCTCCTCCACACCCTCTGGCAACGGAGAGCGGCGAGGTGGGCCGAGGGAACAGATGTCTCCCTCTCCTGAACAGAGATAACAGGTGGTTGGAAACCAAAAACAGTGTAAAAAGGGGACAGACCAGTGGCAGATGAAGGGACGGAATTGAAGGCGTGCTCGATCCACGGGAGAGCAGAGCTCCACTTCTCGGGGTCGTTAAGACAGAGGAGCCTCAGTTTGCCCTCCACTTCCTGATTAGCCCTCTCAGTCTGACCGTCCGTCTCAGGGTGAAAACCCGAGGAGAGGCTAATAGAAATACCCAGAAGACCACAAAACTCTTTCCAGAAGTGGGAGACAAACTGAGGCCCCCGATCAGAAACAATGTCTACAGGCAACCCATGAAGCCTAAAAACCTCACGAGCCATGACGTGAGCCAGTTCTTTAGAGGACGGTAACTTAAGGAGGGGGACCAGATGAATCATTTTGGAGAAACGATCGACAATGGTGAGGATGACAGTGAAATTGTTAGAAGGTGGGAGACCAGTTACAAAGTCCATGCCAATATGAGACCAGGGACGTGAAGGGCAAGGAAGGGGGCGAAGAAGCCCCGATGGAGATCGTCTGGAGGTCTTGGACTGAGCACAGGCTGGACAAGACCGAACGTACAGGCGAACGTCCCTGGACATGGTCTCCCACCAAAATTGGGACCTGACAGTGAAAAGGGTCTTGGCGAAACCTGGGTGACAATACAGCAGGGAGTTGTGACAAAAATGAATGACCTGTTTAACCTTATCGGATGGAACATATAGACGATCAGGTGGACAGTTAGCTGGAGGAGGACGTGTCTGGCTGAGGTCTCTCAGGTCCTGCTCTAACTGGGTGATGGCCAGGCGGGCACTCTCAGGAAGGATAAAACTCTCTTCCTGAGCCGAGGGGAAGTTATCCTCCTCCAAAATGCGAGACAGGGCATCGGGCTTAACATTTTTCTCCCCAGGTCGATAAGAGAGGGTGAAATTAAATCGAGAGAAAAACAAGGCCCACCTGGCCTGGCGAGGATTTAGGCGACGAGCGGACCTGAGATATTCCAGGTTCTTGTGGTCAGTCCATACCTGGAACGGGAACCTGGAACCCTCCAGCCAGTGACGCCACTCCTCCAGGGCGAGCTTAACAGCAAGCAGCTCCCTGTCCCCAACATCATAATTTCGTTCTGCCGGGGACAGGCTGCGGGAGAAGAAGGCGCATGGGTGAAGACGTCCATCCTCATTGCGCTGACTAAGAATAGCCCCCGCACCAGTGCTGGAAGCGTCCACCTCCACTACAAAAGGCTCCTCTGAATTGGGGGACTGCAGGATGGGAGCAGAAACAAAAAGTCTCTTAAGTTCGGTAAATGCGGTCTCTGCTGCAGTGGACCAGAAAAAACGAGACTTGGTAGAAGTGAGTTCATGAAGGGGTTTAGCGATGATACTGTAGCCTTTGATAAAACGTCTATAGAAATTGGCAAACCCCAAGAAACGTTGAAGCTGTTTGCGGTCCTTAGGAACGGGCCAATCCACCACAGCAGAGACCTTACTGGAATCCATCTCGACACTATTGGGGGACACAACAAAACCTAGGAATGAAGTTGAAGAGACATGAAATTCACATTTCTCAGCCTTGACATATAGTCCATTCTGTAACAGGCGGGCGAGAACAGATCTCACTTGTTTACGGTGTGAAATTATGTCTTTAGAAAACACAAGTATATCATCGAGATACACAAAAACAAATCTGCCGATCATGTCTCTTAGCACGTCATTCACCAAAGTCTGAAACACGGCCGGTGCGTTGGTTAAACCAAATGGCATTACCAAATACTCATAGTGTCCATCGGGGGTATTAAAAGCCGTCTTCCACTCGTCCCCCTCTCTGATGCGGACCAAGTGATAGGCATTCCTAAGGTCTAATTTGGTGAAGATGCTAGCCCCCTGGATAAGGTCAAAAGCAGTGGACATAAGGGGAAGAGGATATTTGTTCTTAACAGTAATTTTGTTAAGTCCTCTGAAATCTATGCAAGGACGCAGAGACCCGTCCTTCTTTTTAACAAAAAAGAACCCAGCACCGGCAGGAGAGGCGGAAGGGCGGATGATGCCAGATTTCAGGGACCCCTGAATGTACTCTCTCATGGTGGCTTGTTCTGGGGCTGAGAGAGAGTACAGAGCTCCTCTAGGAGGAGTAGACCCTGGAATAAGATCAATGCCACAGTCGTACGGACGGTGAGGAGGAAGCGAGGTGGCCTTAGTTTTATTAAAGACCTTCTTAAGGTCGTGATACTCTCGGGGCACATTAGATATATCTGAATCATAAGTCACATTATTATCTACTGTTTCTACAGGGACCACAGCATCAAAAAGGCATGTAGTTAAACAGTCATCCGACCACCCTAAAATCTCTCCCCTCCTCCAGTCTAGATGGGGATTATGTTTCATTAACCATGTGGTTCCTAAGACCACTGGAGCCTGGGGAGATTTGATGACCACAAAGGATATCTCCTCCTTATGGTTACCCCCTAAACACAATAAAACTGGTTCAGTAATCAAAGAAGAAGAGTTCAAAGGATGACCATCTAAGGCCACTACTGACAGTTTGTGGGGGGTAGAACAAAACCGAATACCTGCTGTTACAGCAAAGTCATGGTCAATGAATTCAGTATCAGCCCCAGAATCAATGAAAGCTTTAATAGAGACCTGAGATTTGCTGGGGGTGATCAGATCGGCGGGTATGGTGAAAGGTGAGGAGAGTTTGCTGGTGCTGACATGGCTCAGTAGATATCTCCTCTCATCTACTGAGCGACCCCTTTTACCGGACACTTGGCGTTGATATGACCAGCCCCTCCACAATAAAAACAAAGATGTCCTCTCCGTCTCCTCTCACGTTCAGTCTCAGTAAGGCGACTCCTGCCCAACTGCATAGGTTCCTCTGCCAACAGAGGAGAAGAAACAATCAGTGAGATGAGAGATCGTGGAGGGGGTCGAAACTCACTGACTGATTTAGCCGCCGGTGAAGTCTTTGTTCCTCGTTCTCTGGCTCGTTCGACCAGCCTTAAGTCCACCCTGGTGGCCAAATCCTCAAGGTCCTGTAGGGAGTCAGGATAACGTTTAGTAGCTAATCCATCTTTGATTTCATCCGTTAGACCCCTATAAAAGGCATCAGTAAGAGCCTCCTCGTTCCAGTGGCTTCCTGAGGCAATGGCGTGGAAGTCGATAATGTAGTCAGTAACCCTGCGATTACCTTGGTGAATGTCAAACAACCGTCTGGCAGCCTCACGTTCTGGCAAGACAGGGTCAAAAACCCTACAGAGCTCCCTGGTGAAGGCCTGTAGAGAATAAATGTTAGTAGAATTTTTCTGCCATTCAGCAGTGCCCCACTTTTTAGCTTGCCCAGCGAGAAGAGAGATCATATAAGCAACCTTGGATTTTTCTGAGGGAAAAGATGATGGTTGTAATTCAAAATGGATCTCACATTGCGTGATAAAAGGTCTACATTGATCAGGAGTCCCTGAGAACAATTCGGGCGGAGTCAGACGAGGTTCCCTATTGGATTCAACATAACGCGTGGTCATGGCTGAATTATGTTGCTGATCCTGGGAGTATACATTGTCCAATCTGCGGGACATGTTCTGCATGTCTGAGGTTATTTTACCGATAGCTCCCTCAACCTCCGAGCGCCAACCTGCTGGTGGTGAGTGGTCCATAATGGCCCGGTAGTTCTGTAACGAACCCCGTATAATGGACCAAAATCACCACCACAAAAAATC
>NW_023621141.1:0-5803 GCF_014905685.2 Nematolebias whitei
TTTCCCTCTGGGATTAATAAAGTATTTTTGAATTTGAATTTTTTTAATTTAATAAGTGTGGCTTAGAGACAGGTGCGTTCTAAAGCCCAACAATTACGGTAGTTGTAAATGCAGTTATTTCTCTACAAAAGCTCTTTTTATAAAGCTCGACACACTTTACATTTACTGATAATATCTGTTTTGTTTGTGCTAACTTTCTAACATAAAGACAAATATTCATTTTTTTCTAAAAGGTTTTTAAAAAGCAATGAGACAAAGTTAAGAAATATATGAACAAATTATTTTTTCTTCACATTAATGAACTTTTGAAAAATATTTCTAAGGAAAATAATTCTACAGTTTGAAATGACAGAAATTAATCTTTTGTTTGTTTCACATGTAAAATATAACAAATTGGAGTGTATAGTCTTATATAAAATAAACCCCTGTACCTACACAGATCAGCCTTCCTTTACAAAATTATATCATGATAATAAAGCTCTTAATTGTATCTACATGTTGACAATATTTTACTAACAAATTACACAATTGAAAAAGTAATTTACATACACATTCTTAAAAAGACATATACATATTCCATTACACAGGCAACTTATAAAAATGAATACTTCAAAGTAAATTAAAAAAACAAATTGTAAATATGTTCTTTAGATGACACTTTTTAAAATTCTTATACACTAGTCCCTCGTTTATCGCGGGTGTCTGGGACCACGCCCACTCGTGATAAGTGAAAAGCCATGAAGTAGAGATACAGTAGTCCAAGTTCAGTTCAGTAAACTTTGTCAGGACATGTGCCAGGCTGTAATCACACTCATCACTTGTTACTCCCAAACCCCCTCCTTAAATAAACACTTTAAATTTAAATACTGTAACAGTTTTAATAAACAATCCACACAGCATGGATTGTTTATTTAAAATATTACAGTATTTAAATTGTAGAGAAGAGAAGTGCAGCAGGACATCAAAGTGATGTCACGCAGCTTCAGCTCTGCAGCACGGAGCAGAAATGTACTTTTTGATCAATTACACTTCAACAACTGAACATAGAAGTTCTAACATCATTTAAAATAACTTCACACTTTTATATTTTGTGATTATGATGATTTTTTCTATGTGACATACTTTGAATTTTAAGTTGGAAGACAAAAGTCACTCGGTGCATCTGGACAGCAAAGGGTTAACCCTTCACAAAGCTACAGCAGGAAAAATGTGTGTGCGTGGCAGAGAAGGAGATCAGCTGATCAGCTGCAGGAGGGAGCTTTCCAATGGACTTGTGGCCTTCACACATGGTCCAAAATCATTTTAAATCATTTATTTTAAATAAACAACCCATGGCTCATCCATCAATCAGACATTTGTGTCGTGTCAAACCTTACTTTGAAAATCCACGATATAGTGAACCCACGATAAACGAAGCGTGAAGTAGCGAGGGACTCCTGTAAACCTTTGTTAAATGTTTCATCTATGTAGAACCATAAAAATGTGATGATCTTAGATGTAAAGATGTTTTGAAACACTTCTAGAGAATGAACATAGATGTCAAGAACACAAGAGACTGTTCAAACTGTTCTCTCTGACATTTGATCTGATTTTACCAGGTGAAATGTTTGAGAACCAGTTCTCATTTACAAAACAGGAGCCGGCATGTTCCAGGAGTTCTTCATTCAAGCCTCAGAGCTGCTCGTGCAACCATTCCTCACGTGTCTCACCAGATCTGCTAAATAAGTTAGAAATCTCATTGATCTGAGTTAAAATGATTTTTATTTATCATTTACATTCTCAAATGATGTTATGAAATTAGTGATTGATTTGAGTCAAAGTCTCTAAAAGTAATATTTGTAAGTAAATCTATCTTTAGGAGTCGACCTATTCAAGATGGCCACCACAGCTAATTGAACCAAAAATCACAAGTACTGAGTGTGTCAGATACTGAACTGCAGCTGATGTGGCAGTAGCTGAGAGTCATCCTCAAAACATATTTCAAGAGGTAACAGATCACAAATGATCTCCCACAATAACCTGAGATTGTTCATAAGGTCATCTGTACAGTTTGACTCAAACGCTCAAACTACATCCACTATGACCAGATGTTCTGATGAGTTCAAGGAATGTTACACCTTCATCTCCTTCATACTTTAATGAATTTACACTATTTTACAATTGTTTAGATCAGTAACTCTCACCATAAAGCTGTTATTAATATGTGAATGTAAAAATGACTCCATCATTTCAAATGATAAACGTCATGTGGACGACATAAAGCTGCTTCCTGTAACTTCTTCCATTTCATAAAGAGCACTGAAGATGATTTCTCTGTGATGATGTCACGATCAGTGTGTTTTCATCATGATTTCATGGATCTTTATGTTTCAGATCACAAGTCATTTCTCTTTGGATCATTATAGTTTTGTTCTTTGATTATTTAGTCTCCCTGGAGGCCGTGCTCCAGGTGGGTTTGCAGAGATCACATGGAACAGTTGTTGCACAAATCAAACACAATTCAAGTCACATTTAAAAGTGACATCATCATAATGATGTCTATTGTTACATTTAATAAGAAAAATAACATTTCAAACCTCACACTGTCACATCCATTGCTACCCTACAATTTATTTAAATAACGGGTTCTCTCTTTTTCGAGCTCTTGACAGATGTGTGACAGAGGTAACTGTGCGTAGATGGTTTAATCAGTGACATGAGACGTTAATTTTCTTTGACCCAACAAAATAAATGTGGTCATTTATTAACAGAATCAAAATTTAACATCAAAACATTGTGCACTTGATTAGACTGAGCTGCTTCTGATTAATAAAACTTGGCACGTTTTACTTAATAAAAACAACAAACATTTCTGAAGGCATCTGGATTAATTACTGGCAAGATAGAAGTTTAAAGATGGGAAATGAAGGAGTTTAAAATGAGAGAAATATGTGGAGAAAGATGTATGTCTATAGACCAGAACAACACGCTCCTTTCAAGTGCAGTTCACCCACGGTACACTTGTAGTGAAGCTCGTGACAACTCTTTACCTTAGGGATGATGGGTCCACTGCGGTCAAGAGGTCCCTGGCACGCTACCTTTCAGCGTCTCCTCAGGGCGGCTGCGACTCGGCAGAAGTCGTGAGATAATCTGTTCCACAGAACAACTTCCTCAGCAGTTATAGGGCATTCGCCGGGTGGAGCCACAGCGAGTCGTCGTGGCTCCTGCAGAGATGGATGCTCCATCAGACTGGAAAACTGCGTCCAAGGTTCCACTCAGCAGTGGAAAAACTCAGAAGAACTCAGAAGAACTCCCGAGCAACTCACGGGAACTACTGAACTCCCCAACCACTGAACTACTCAACTACTCTAACTACTACAGTTCCAGGAAGTGTCAACTTCCAAAGAGTTCTGCTTCCGGTCACTTTTAGTAAGTCCTGATTGGTTGAAGGAACCAACAGGGGTGTGGTTTTAGTGATGTCAAAGGGTTTTTACAAGTCAAGAAAACACATAAATGTTTTAGGAACAGACAAAGTTTTGGCGAAGTGAGAAACACTTCAGGTGCTAGTTCTCTTGTTTACTGTCTGAGAGACTTTAAAAACACGACAGATTGTTCCAATAATTTGTTTTTGGACTGTCTCCAACTTTTGACCGACATCACTCCTTCTCATTTCAGACAGAAGATCAAAAATGCATAATTACTTTGTAAAATAGACATTTAACTTGATTTCTAATTTGAATGAGGATTAAAAATCATTAATACTGTTTCACAGTTGATTTAAAATGAGTGGTTCACCCCAACATCTAAAAAATGGTATGAACCAAACACACCCTTGATCATAAAGATATTGTAAAATAGTAATGATAAAACAAAAAAGAGAGTGTTCTTTCAACTGATCAGTTCAGGACACAACCAGATGAGCCAATCTCTGGCTCATCTGGTTGTGATCCATTCAGATCTCTGGATGAGCCAATTTGTATCCCTGGATTCAAATCAATGAAACAGCAGTTCCCGTCCAATGAAGGTCCTCAGAGGCAGGCTGCGGTCGGAGGCCCAGTTCACTACAACACAGTAATACTTTGCAAAGCTGTAGTAGAAACATAGTTTTTGAGGGAATTGTGTTGCTGGATCCACATTTATCCAGTCAGGTCGAGTTCTAGTGTTTAGTTTTATACAAAGAACATTTCTGACTGGATTTACCTGCATTTTGACCTTAAAGCTTCAAACACATCATTGTTTGATTTATTTACACACAATTCTCTTGAAGAGTCAAATGTGATTGTGAACTTTATCACTTATTTGAATCACATTCAGCCTTTTCATTTCTCAGCTCAACCAATCAGATATTATTCGTCTCCTCTTCACCTTCTTAACAACCGTTGTACTTTAAAATATTATTATCTTCAGAGTGAACTATTTTTAGTCACTTCCTTGTTGGACAATAATGCATAAGTCTATTAGAATGTTGAAATCAAACCTTCAGGACCAAACCTGATGCAGTCAGTATCTGTTGACCCATTCCTCTTTACTTTATGATTTCCAGTTTTGATCTTTCAAACCTGATGCTGGAATATCAGGAAAGTCTTCATCACTTCTCTGGCAATCTAAAAAATATAGAAACCATAAGAAAAGGTACAAACAATAAACAAGTAACAAAAGCTCTACACATGAAGTTTCACCAACTTTCCAGTGAACAACTACCACAACAATGTCCCAGCAGATATTTCCATCCTTTTGGAGCGGCTGGAGCACGACGCCTCCGTTCTATTTAACGTCACACAATCACATTTTTCTGACGCGCTCTCCTTCAGTTCAGCTCAACTCTGTTGCAGCTTTTAATAGAATCAGTAAATATTTGAAACTAATTGTTCAAGAAACACAAGTTGTAGGAACTGATTTGAACATCAGCTAAATATTCTAATTACAATTAAAAGAACAATTAATGAGCAACATTTAAATGAACTCTGACTGATTTATTTTCTATTAGACTTTAACAGTGAGTGTGAGAACTGACTGCATTTTAATAACGTGCACGTTTTCATCAATTGACTTAGAGAAATGTGGGTTTTTGAACAAATCAAAACCAATTAGTAGTTTGAAGGAAATGAAGTTGAATGATTCAGAAAATCTATTTGATCAAAGAACAGAAAGCTGTAGAGACATTTGATGTTTAATAAATGTAGCAGGACGACTTCAAGTGTTCAGAAACTTTGTAGGAGCCACAACACAAGGAACACGTGTCGTCCTTACACTGGCATGATGTGTCCAACTCAAGTTGTTACTAAATCTCTTTCAAAATGATCAGGAACAAGTTTGAAGATTCATTTAGTTTCAGTGAAAAACATTCATGTGTAATTTATGATGTTCCTGAATCAAACTTGAATAAAATGTGCACTCTGTCCTTCATGGCCATAACAGCAACTAAAATCATTTTAAAAGCAGCTCACCAGATATAATTCAGTGTTAGACTTTTCTCCTCTGTCTCTTAATAAATACTTACCTAAATGTTTTTGCAGCTTTTGAATCGTCTTCTGCTGAACTTGATCCACCAGAAAGACTGTGTGGTTCACAGAGTTTCTGCACAAATCAAAACATGAAACTTTAAATTAAAATGTTCTGAGAGAACAACAAGTATCATTTTTATGCAACTAACCAGAAACCTCCAGTGATTTTGGTCGACATGGAAAAATAACACAAAGCTCTTGTAATTCTCAACATTTACCAGGAAAAACAAACACTTGATGTTAAAATGATATAAATGTCATTTCTGACATTAATGTACAATTTGAACTTTATTTTTCCAAATGGTTATTGTCACTTAAAA
>NW_023621142.1:0-3010 GCF_014905685.2 Nematolebias whitei
ATAGATAGATAGATAGATAGATAGATAGATAGATAGATAGATAGATAGATAGATAGATAGATAGATAGATAGATAGATAGATAGATAGATAGATAGATAGATAGATAGATAGATAGATAGATAGATAGATAGATAGATAGATAGATAGATAGATAGATAGATAGATAGATAGATATGGTGCGGGGGTGTAAGTAGAAGTATTTAAGTCAGTAGTCTGAATTTGCTTCAATCCTGACTGATTCTGCAATTCAGTGTGGAACACAACTTTTGTTCATATTTTTACAGTTTTGTTTTTTATGACATTGATTTGAATGTACAATTTTTGCACATTTGATCTTTTCTTGTCTTAATAACTGTAATCATGCATAGATATAATTTAAAAAACAGCGACAATCTAATCAGATACTTGAGATTGGATTATTGAACATGCATGATTTAGAACTGTTAATAACTCCGCTCACACTCAAAAACAGAATATTACAAGGTTTTTGAAGAGATGACTGATTTGTGACAGGTTAACATCGCTAAGAAATTATATTGTTATAACAGAGTCACCTGACTGAATGGATTTATACTTTTTAAGGAGGCTGTGCTGCCCAGCATTTTACTCAGAGCTAAAATATATATATTTCTCAGCTCCTCCATCAAAGGTGCAATAAAATAATAAGATTATTAACTTGACAACACTTGCCTAGAAAACAAAAGACATGACCTCAACTGATCTAATCTGTGGCTCATAAAGCTGTTTTCACACCTGTCTGCTCTATTTCATCTGTGCTGGTCTCATGCAAACTGCTTCCAACGTTTTCCAGCTGGAACCAGAAGCTATGTTCACTGAGGCCTCAAGACGGCTGATAAAACAGCACCAATTCCAAACTAATTACTCAGGAGGAAATTATACCTCATTTAGTTTATTGCAGGACAACTTTCAACCTGCCCAGTTAGCCCAAGTGTGGCTTCTGATTTTAGCTTTAATTCAATTCCCTGTGTGTGTTTTTTTTTTATTATCCTGCATGATAATGTAAAGAAAATGCAACTTAAAGTTTCCATCAAATTCCATACGCTCATAGTCCTGTTCATTCTTCAGTAAATATACTTATCCACAAATATGATGAGGTTGGACACAGATATTGGCTCATTGCATATTTTTTTTTACAATGTTTTCAATATCCTATTTCCAAATAAACCTAGTGTTTCCTCAAATAACCTTTCATACCAGCCTTAATATCATTTGGCAATGTAAAAACTACAATATACAGACTGAGCTTTTATCTGGTAAATTTCTGTTCACAAAATATAATTTGCAAAAACTGATTGCTCTGCAGACAGAAATGTAGTTACCATGAAAGTTGAATATTTGGTTTCACATTCTTGGGGAGAAAGCCTGCATTAAAGCATATAAAGAGGACTCAACAACTATCCATTATGTAGCATATTATGTAGAGAGAACCCCTATTCAGTAAAAGAATGGGCATTATTGTACAACAACCATTTTGCTACTGAGATTGTCACAGTTGAGTGATAAAGTCTATTACCAAAGGGGGAAAATGCAGCAACACATATCCATCTTTAAATCTCTGATTACAGCACTGATACCAAGTCTGCACCAAAGCAAAGTCAGTAATGTTAGAATAAAACAAAGAAACATTGAGCTGTAATAAAAAGGAAGATAGTGGGAGAAAAGAGACACGTCATTCTTTTTTTGTGAAAATATGCACAAAAAAGGGTCCAGCTGTCTAATTATCTCCAACCTACTTATGCCAAGGAAGGAACCCTTGGCTATGCTTTCCAGAGTATCACGCCACATTAATCGGGCACCACTTTCTGCCAAGGCATCAAAGAAAACACAGTGACTACCCTCCAAGTCTAAACTCATTTATTCACCCTTCCCTTCCTGTCCTTTAATCGCTGTATCTCATCCTCGTCCAACCGCTGTGTCGTTTTGCTCGGGTGCATCTTCATGGGTCACAGATACCTTAGAGGTGAATTAACAAAAACAAAACTCCTGTTACAGTTAGCAAACACTTTCTGATGACGCTGCTGATTGAATACAAACTCAAAGCAAGATAAAAATCACTAATTCTTTATGCCCTTGTGGTCTGCAGTGTCTAATAGCTCAGCTCTGCTGTCAGTAGTTACAAAGAATCTGCGTTCTCCAATCACACCACAGTGCTCTGTATTTCATGTGTCCATCCAATGGGGAAACATTGCTTTTGTTTTTCAGCATCGTAACACTGATTAAGCCCCCTGTTGTCAGCATGTGATGAAATGTTTGTTAATGAGAGTTTGTTTTGATGTTGACTGTTTCAATTGTCTTGCATACTGAGCTCCAAACATGGGGACACCCACTTTGGATGAATGAGAAACTTGCATGAATTCTCCCAATGTTGGCACAGTGTACCTGTACAATAAAGTGTACCATAAAGGGGTTGTGCTAAGTTATATTCCTTCTGTCTCTACGTTAAAAACACAAAATACATTTGAAGAATGTTTAAGAACAGCTGTTATTTAAGTGGGAAAGAATGTATCTGTGTTCTTGTGAAAAGCATGTTCTTTTGAAGAAATCAATTTCAAACAAAGTGACAAATGTCCAGCCTGGAAAACTTTGTTTTATTGAAATCAGGGGCAATGGCGCTCAACTGGGGAGATGGCTTTGGTGGTTCTGGGCGTTGACCTCTGCTGGCTGCATGCAGGCCTCTGGGCGGTCTGTGCCGGCGGGCGCAGGTTGCTGGCCTGGTGGCCTGGCTGCTCCTGGGTGGGTTAGGGGTGGGCGCGGGTTCGGGGTTCTGGGGGAGTGTCGCTCCCGGGCTGGGATCTCGGCTTGATCCGGGAGTCTCGGGTCTTGGCGGGTATGTTGTCGGGGTCTTGGGCTGGTGCATGCGCCGGCGCCTGGCCCTGGCCTGGGGGCCGTTGGTGCGCTGGTGGGCTTTGGGGCCTCTACCATGGGGGAGGTGATACTGTTGGTGGGGAGGATGGGCCATGGGAGGGGACGGGTGGATTCAGCCTGGGT
>NW_023621142.1:3110-5802 GCF_014905685.2 Nematolebias whitei
GGTGGCTCTGCACTGCTGGCCCGGGGGTGTCTGGGCATGTTAGGCATGTGCCTTCCCTTGCATGGGGTGCTCTCATTGTGGGTGTTGCTGTGGTGGACTGGTCGGTCCTTTTGTGGGGGTGCGCTCTCGGTCATTGTGGTGCGCTGTCTGCGGCTGTTCGGGCACTCCTGGCTGATTGTCGCTGCTGGAGTTTGGTGGCTTCTTTGGTTGGGGGGCTGGGTGTTGAGCTGGGGATTGGGTTAGGGGTCTGGGCTGTGGGTGGGTATTGGGCCTTTGTGGGCAATTGGGGGTGGGGGTGGGGCTGGTGCTCCGGTTTTCCCTGGATTGTTTGGATCCTTTGATCGGGGTTCCTAGTTCCAATGGACAGCCCTTTGGCTAGGGTGTTTGTCGGGTTCTGGCGGGAGGTCGGCTGTGGTTGTGTGTGTGGTCATTGGTAGTGCGTGGCGGTGGTCGGGGGCGTGGCTTCACTTCGACGGAGTGCTGGCTGGTCGGCCTGATGTGACATTCACGGTGCGGGGTGCTGTGTGTGTGTGTGGGGGGGGGGGGGGGGGGCATGGGTGGCGTGCCGGGGCTTCTCCAGGCCTGTGTTGTGGGGCTTTAGAGATGCATTGGTGCGCTGGGCTGGCCTTCCTCAGCTGCTGCTCCCTGCTGCTCTGGCCCCCGGCCTGGGGCCGGCTTGCGGTCACTGTTGGGCAGGTAGGGCGCATGGACGGCCCAACAGAGGCTCTGTTGGGCTGTCTCTGTGTGCCTGTTTGTCTCAGGTTGGGTTTTGGGTGATTCCCCTCTCTTGGATCAGTTTTGGCTCCCCATTTGGTGGGTCGTGCTCCCCTCCGGTGGTGGGCCCCCCTGCCGCCGGTGCATTGGTGGCTCTCAGCAGCTAGGGCTGGGTGGTGTGATGTGTGCGGGCCAGCCCTGGTGGCTGCCTGCGGGGGCCTGGGTGCCCTGGCTCTGTCGGGCCTCTGTTTGGGGGTGGTATGACCTCTGGACTCGGGGCTTGGCGTCCATGGCCGGATCCACTCTGGAGGGGCGGGTTGCCGGCGGGCCCTGTTGACTCGTCGCTACGGCCTCCTCGGGGTTTCTGCATTGTGGTTGCTGGGGATCGCCCGGGGCTTCCCTTTGCTTCTCTCTCTGGGAGGGTGCAGGTGTCCCTGTTGGGGGGGACTACCGGAGTTCCGGGATTGGGGGCCGCTGTTTGTCTGTGGTTCCGGTCTTCCCTGTGTTACCTTTGTGTCCTGTGGGAATGGGTTTATGGGTCCCCTCATCCACTATTGAACATTTTTATGGAGAAACATAGTGATAAGCATGCTCACAAAGGTGTTTAGATTCAGGTGTTTATCAGATACACACTCATTTGGGTTGTGGGGGCCATCAAATATATATTGTATTACCATGTACTGTATAAAATACTTTCTAATGATGTTATAAGTATCATTATATAAGTTGTTTGTTGTTGTGGTTTTGTCTTTTTTTTTTCTTCTTTTCGCAGGTCTAGAGGCAGACTTCAGTGATGTTGATCTGTGTTCTCTTTATCCCTCTCTCTCTCCTCTATTCCTATCTCCTTCTTTACATTTTAACTCTTCTCTCACATTTCTGCTTTGTTTCTTCTTTGTTCTCCGTCCCCGTGTCCATTACATCTGAAATAAACCCAAAGCATATTCTAATAAAATTTAATTTATATATCAAGTGGAGCATTAAGGCCAGCCATAATGCTCTGCTTGTGAAAGTAAATCTGTTGGGCATCACTTTGACACTCAGACGATAATTCTAAGTGTCACAATGCCGGACAGGACAAGGGAAAAAAATAAAATAAAAGAATCAAAATGCTGAATTGATTATTAAACCAAACAGACAACATCTTATTCTTGGCTCAACTTTTCTCCACCCTGCAGTTGTTGTGGCAAAACATAGTGTGTTAAATCAAATATACACATTTCCAAACCCACAGCTTATGGGATTCAGTGCATCATGTCATATAACAGAGACATAATAAAGTTATAAACAAACATACGTGGACTTATATGTATTTTTTATCACAGTTTTCACATGAGGATTCTCTTGTTGTTGCGTTCATCTGCAATAGAACTGACAGCATCTTGCTCTTTAATTTGACAAGAGACTGTGTTATCACTGGCGTACCGGTACTCTGAGACATATCTGACCTTTTCCTTGCTGCCCCAGGCACAAACTGTCTTATCATAAGCTCGGCCCAGAACTGTATACAGACAATGTACATTAGGTAGCATTTGTAACATCTAACAATTCTGATTTATTGATAACTTTTTAACTTCTTTACTTTTTTAATGAGTTACAAAGTGGCTCAGTTGGTGGAGCTGCTGCCTCTCAGCGAGAAGGTTGCTGGATTGAATCCCGGCCAGGGGCCTTCTATGTTCTCTCCGTGCATGCATGGGTTTTCTCCAGGTACTCCGGTTTCCTCCCACAGACCAAAAACATGCATGTTAGTCTGATTGGTAACTAAGTTGTTCCAAGGTGAGAGTGAGAGAGTGAATGGTTGTTTGTCTCGTTTGTCTCTTTGTATCCTTGTGATGGACTGAAGACCTGTCCAGGGTGTACCCCACCTCTCGCACTGTTGGATATGGGCACCAGTGACCCCCGTGACTCAAAATGGAAGAAACAGATAAAGATATCGGATGGATGGATGGATGGATGGATGGATGGATGGATGGATGGATGG
>NW_023621143.1:0-1723 GCF_014905685.2 Nematolebias whitei
CACCCAGAAACAGGTGGAGACCATCAGCAGTAATCAGAGAGAGAGAGGGGTGTGACATGCAGCAGGCTGTCAGAAGCAGCAGAGGAAAATACCAGAGGAGCAGAGAAGAATATCAAACAGTGAACAGAGTGATAAATAAAAGGAAAAACAGAGTGTAAACTGTGACAAATTGTATCAAAGGCAGATGTGAGGTCCAGTAAGAGATGGAGCACAGAATCACCAGCATCTGTGAATAGGAGAATGTTGTTAAAAACCTTGAGTAGAGCAGTTTCAGTGCTGTGGAGAGGTTTAAAGCCAGACTAGAATAGCTCTAAGATGGCATTATCCTCTAGAAAGCATTTCAGCTGGGACTCCACTATTTTTTCCAGCAGTTTAGCGACAAATGGGAGTCTGGAGACAGGCCGGAAGTTGGACATGACTGAGGGGTCAAGGCTAGGTTTTTTCAGGAGAGGTTGGACAGCAGCATGTTTAAAATTTATTGGCACCACACCTGAGGCTAAGCTGCTGTTCACAATGCCAAGAACAGGAGGGCCCAGAACAGGAAGAAGCTCCTTAAGGAGTCGAGGGGGGACAATGTCAAAAGGGAAGCCAGATGGCTTCATGCCACACATGACCTGCTCCAGGGAAGACAGAGAGATGGGCTCGAAGTGGTCAAGAACAGCAACACAATGAGATGGGATGGACGGATCATGAGCAGGTGGAGAAATGAATGCCCGGGTGTTTGCAACTTTTTCAGAAAAGAAATGGAGGAAGTTTTCACACAGCTCAGTTGAAGCTTCTAGAGGTGAAGGTTCACTGAGGTGTAGAACTGAGTTCAGGGTGGAAAAAAGGGCTCGGGGGTTGTGGGAGTTTGAGGCAATTATCGCAGAAAAGAACTTCGATTTGGCGGCTTTAACTGCCTTCTGATAATGACGCAAACTCTCCTTTAGGATTTGAAAAGAAACCTGCAGCCTGTCTTTCCTCCACCTGTGTTCTGCTCTCCTACACTGCTGTCTAATGGCTTGAGTGACGTCATTGTAGTGAACTAGGCCTGATGTCAAAAACTTTGACCTTAAGGACCATATGGGACAGAAGCTGTCATTTCATTGATTTGAATCCAGAAATACAGGTTGACCCATCCTGAGACTTTCTTTCTTGAAAATTCAAGTGAAAGAACACTCTCTTTTCTATTATCATTACTATTTTATAAATGTTTGATAATCAAAGTGTTTTAGTTCAAACCATTTTAGATGTTGTAGTGAACTAGTCAATTTTTATTAACTGTGAAACAGTAATAATGATCTTTAATCCTCATGCAAAGTTAGAATTCATGTTAAGGTCTGTTACAGAGTAATTATGCATTTTCTGATTTTCTGTCTTTGAATGAGCAGTGTAAGTGGTCCAAGGTCGGAGTCAAACGCAGACCAGTTGTTGGAACGAGCTGTCATGTTTTTACATCCTCTCAGACGTAAATAGAGAAGCTGGCACCTGTTGGCACCTGTTTTTCCGCCAACTCGTCCAAACATTTCTCTCTCTGTCTCTAAAAACATTTTCAATCTGTTCCATAACATTCTTGCTGTTTTTCTGACTTCTAGTGACCTCTTACGTCACAAAACACACCCCTGTCTGGTCGATATTGACCAATCAGAAACTCCCAAATGAACCGGAAATAGAGCTCTTTAAAATGTCGGTACTTTCTAGTTCTAACAGTGTCGAGAGAGTGTCGAGGGTCGTGTGGAGTTTC
>NW_023621143.1:1733-5800 GCF_014905685.2 Nematolebias whitei
CTAGTTCTAACAGTGTCGAGAGAGTGTCGAGGGTCGTGTGGAGTTTCCAGTCGGGTGGAGAGTCGAGTTTGGAGTCGTTGCAGCTCCCGTGCTGGGAAACAGGAAGATCCTGACATGACCACAGAGCTCTTCCGAGTCTTATGGGATTATAACATCTTCCACCTCTGGGTGGAACTCTGATGGACTCCACTCATGTGAAGTCCACTCGTGAGGTGAACCTGTGTCGGACAGAATACCGTCACTACTTCGGACGATTCACAGCTGTTCCTACGGAGACGCTGAAAGGGTGCGTTGAATGGACTTTCGTACCAGTGGAGACATCTCCAGGTAAAAGAGTCGAGTTATACCACCTAAGTGTACTGGGGAAGAAGCTGAGAAAAGCCAGGAGAGTGCCGTCCTGAATGCTGACACAAACAAACCCCCTCACCCATCTTTTTCTCCCTTTAAACTTCATCTTTCCATCTTTAAAATTCTTCTATCAGTTAGAAATCATTCCAGCTATTTTAGAAATGTCTGTGTAAAGTTCTCATCCACCGCCGTGTGGTCAATCAAAATTGTACAGCTTGCTAAAATTAGCCATGTTGTTATTTTCCATATTTTGCCAATTAATGTAAATGTGTGATGTGTTAAACTTTGATTCTGTTAATAAATGACCCACTGTCGTTTGGTGAAAGATAATTAACGTCTCACGTTACATTTCTAAATTCAATGCACATTATATACGGTCCAGAAAAATGAAAGAATCCGTTTAATTTATGAATATATCTCATGCATATGTTCATCTACATTCTGGTGGCCCGTTACGTGTTCATAAATGGACTGTGTATGCGTGTAATAATTGATTTTACATGTTGGCATGAAAGAAAAAATTGCAGATTCTGCTGTGATGAAAAGTGCAGATTTTGCTGTGATGAAACGCAGCGCAGCTGCGACGCTTGGAGAAAATGCAGCGTGTTGAGCTGCGATGCTCAGAGAAAGCTCATGGAAATGTTAGCAGCTACTGGTGTTTTGAAAGCTGAAATTGTGAGTCAACGTGTCTTTTTGAAAGCTGAAATTGTACGTCTGTTTTATGTGACAAATTTGCTGAGCTGTGAAACGCTTTATTCTGTTTAAACCGTGTTCCAGACGCTGTTCTGGTACGGCTCGGTTCTGAAAAGTTCGAACGAGTTGTTTTTAAATGGTTGGGAAGACGTTTTGAGACCGGGGCGCCGACTCTGTGCAGCTCAGAGCTTGATTCGTTACATTTTTAACAGAAAATGGTGCATTTTGACAGTTTAAAAGACGAAAAGTTGACGGACTAGTTCAGGCTAATGCTAACACGCTAGCTGGAAAAACGATCCGTGATTGGTTGAAAACGGCTGAGTTGGGACGCTGTGATACGCTGAGAAGTGAGTGACGTGCCTGCGTCACTTCCTCTGAGTCAGCGATATAAGAACGCACCCCGTTGTTGCTCTGTCATTGGTAGATTCAGTCACGTGACCCGGAAATGAAGCTCGTCTTCTTAGGGAATTTTAATCTGATTTTTAAAGTTGAAAAACGCTTTAAAGTTGATTCTGATCCGCTGCTCAGTTCCTTTGAAGCCTAATCGCTGAAATTTTGCCACGTTTGAGTTTGAAATCCGTCACTAAATGGTGTTTTTAGACCACGCTAGCCGATGCTAATTTTAAGCTAACGGTTAACGACCGGATGTCACCGGATGCCACAGGAAGTTATAGCGACTCCTACTGGACATCACTAACAGTGTCTGGGTTAAAATAAAATAAGGTTATGCTGCCACCTCCTGTGGAAACTTGATATCACAGTGTCACTTCGTTTTAGGTTATTTTTGATGAAATTAGACGTGCTTAGACGCATTTGATGAGTTAATAAACGTTTTTCAAACTGAATTTTACTGTTGTCTTGCATTTAAAAAGTGATCAAGGTATTTATGCCAGAAGGGCATTTACCAAAAAACTTTTATTCACTGGTAATTCCTCATGATAGAGGTGCACAATAAAAAATTAGATACTTTTTAAAAGATACAGGTACAGATATTCACAGAGTAGAAAAAGTTTACTCATTTGCTGGAAGGATAATACACGTTTAATTGCTAGATCATTAAATAAGAGTAAATATATCAGAAAAAGAGACTTTTCAGATTTTATTTTACCACCTAAAACACTATCTTCTTATTTAATTTTAAATAAGGAATAATGGCAGGAGAAGACGTAAACACTGACCTCTTGCACTCCCAAGATGTCATCCAAACAGCTTTACATATTTTAACAAATTCAATTGTTGGTAAGCAATTAGAGCAATTAGAACAACTTGATGAAGCTCAAAGAGCTGCAGAACTGATAAGTTTATCAAAAGGAGCTACAGTGTCAGAGGATAAAAAATCGAGCCGTGAACGGTTAGCAAAAATTTCTCTGCTTCTCAAAGAGGAATTGGACCATCAGGTTGCACGAAATGTCATGCTATCCAGAGGATATGCATCTGCAAAGGAGAGGTGTGACAAATTGATGAATGAGTCTGAATTGGATGCAGAAAGAGTGCAAGGTGAGAGGGACCTCTCACAGACTGAGCTGTCATTACAGGCTCAATCATTTGAGGAGAAGATTAGGGATAAAGACCGTGACTACCAAGCTCTGTGGTCAAACAACTGTGCGCTACAACGACAGTTGCAGATCGCATCAAAGGAGCTAGAGGAATGCAAACTGGTAAAAACGGGATTACTCAAACAATGTCTGCTTTTACAAAGTGAATGTCAGACATCACAGGAGCGCCTGAAGGCTTGTGAGGAGAATCTAGCCACAGCAACAAACAAGATTTCTGACGTGGGGCGAGCTGGTCTGGGACTCGAAGACGAACAAGGTCAGGGTCCGGGTCACCCACAACCACCCCAGCAAGATGTTGTTGCACCTCCTACTCTTAGTCCCATTCTGTCACCCCCACCCCCATCTCGGGTGGTAGGGACAGACCTGCACCGACTTGCACCTCCTACTCTTAGTCCCATTCTGTCACCCCCACCCCCATCTCGGGTGGTAGGGGCAGACCTGCACCGACTTGCACCTCCTACTCTTAATCCCATTCTGTCACCCCCACCCCCATCTCGGGTGGTAGGGTCAGACCTTCACCAATTTGCACCACCAACCACGCAAGTGAGACCGTTGATACTGTCTCCTTCAATGGATGATTTGCAGAAAATCTCAAAATATGTACAACGCTTTGTACCTGGACCGATGGGTTCATCTGGAACAAAAGCGTACTGCAGAGATCTTGAATTCAGATTGAGAGGTTATCTTAATGCTACGGTTGAGGATAAGATCAGTCTGATAAGGCTCACTTCGGACAGAGAGGTGTTCACCTTCATCGAGCGTCTACCTGATGCAACGAGAAGGGATTACAACCTTCTGTGTGAAGCTTTGATCAGAGAGTACGACTCCTGCACGGGACCTGCTGGTTTCCCAGCTGCAGACAAGGTCACGCAGGGCAAAACTGAACATCCAAAAGTTTATTACAAAAGAATCTTCCAAGCTTATTTTGGTAACAGAAATGAAACCGGTATGGAGAAAGACGAAGGTTTCAAATTTGTTTTCAGCAAAAATCTCCACACTGATTTTAAACGATCAGTACAAATGATGGCAAATTTCAGAGAGAAATCCATCAGTGAGATTAAACAGTGTGCTGTGAATGTGTTCGAGGCATGTTCTCATGCTAAGACGCCCATAGAAGTGTTTCCTGGTGTAAAGGTTAAACCCCTCTATCTTGAAATGGAAGGACGGCGTGCCTCGCCGCCTCCTCCTAAAAAAGGTGAGAAAAAACAGTCTGTTCAAACTAACAAACCGCGTCTTGAAGGTGCACGCTGGGACAAAAAAGCTCCTCTTTTAGAGGATGAACGTGATTATCGTAAAAGGGGTGAGCGTAGGACGCAAAGATATGGGAACCGAGAGGACCCATATAATCAGGGAAAGTACGTAAAGGAACCCCCAAAAGACGTACCTCACCGTCCCCCACCTCGGACGAAACGAACCGAGGTGAAAAAAATAACAAAAGTTCCAGAAACAAGGCCCTACACCTCTGAGCTC
>NW_023621144.1:0-5800 GCF_014905685.2 Nematolebias whitei
ATTTGAGGTCATCAGGGTCAGATCAGGGTCAGATCAGGTTCACTACAGTCCCCCCTTTGGAAATCATCACCTGTCCATGGGGATGAATTCCAACCGTGAACTTAGACCTTCAAATGTCCTTGAGCTTGATGTAATCCAGCAAGGAAGACCAAAGTCAGAAGTAATCCAGCGAGGAAGACCAAAGTCAGAAGTAATCCAGCAAGGAAACAAAGTCAAGGTAATTCCACAATGTTCTTGGTATTCCATTGTGTTGATTATAATCCATATCGTCTCGATAATTCCATTGTAGCAATGCTTTAACCCCTTGGAAACAGAGTCTGTAATCCACTGGAAAAAGTCATATAATCCACAACGGTAAATCCATAACGATTGGAAGTGTTGATTAATCAGCATACAGAGGGGTACCCTTGGATTGAACTGAAGAAGCGGCCACTGGATGAAGAGTTGAGACCAACGTCAGGATTGCAGGTCGCCTCCAGCGAAGGTTGTCTCCAGCGACGTCCAGCCTGTGCCGTTCTGGTTCAATGTGTCATGCAATTATGTGGTTTAAGGTGGGCTTATGAAGGGGATTTTACATAAGGCCTTAAACTATATGCATCTGGTGTGTAGGCTATTATGGTTGGGAACAGCTACAACTACCAGTTAAGGGGTGGAGAATGCTGAAAAGGGGTACTACAGGGGTTTATGCCTATAGAAAAGGGTTCCAAACTATTTTTCCATTTCTAACTTGGTTTAAGTTAGCTTTACATGGTAAAATATAGTTTGGTGCAATTGTCTGTTGTCTTTTAGACGAACGACTTGAGATTGGGTGTTTGGTTTTCCCATAAATGTTTTGGAAGTCTATGGCGAGACTTATCAAAAAGAATTAGCTATCCCCCCGAATAGAATTGTTCGAGTAGGTTCGGCTTAAGCGTTGTGAGATCAATGTAGATTATGGTACTCAAAGTAGCAATAATATACATTGACTCCGCAAGGATTGCAATTTAATGAATGAACTGCATGTTGGCATGGTCAAAGGCTTCTTAGTCTCTAACTTAACTACACAACAAAATTCATTCTTGCCTGGGGTGTTCGAAAACAATACCAAAAACCAATTAAACGATGTCTCAACATCGACAAGAACAGTAACTAAGCAACCAGTTAAACAACGTTTCAACATCGACAAAAGCAGTGATTAAGCAACTAGGAAACAACGTTTCGGTGCGCCACTCACTCTAAATGTCAGATTTGATCATGTTATCGCGTCTGGTAGCATTATCCTAACTGGCGTCACCCCCCCTTCGGTCATGGGAGACTGCGAACACGGGTGAGGACGTCGCTCCATGAGCTAAAGTTAGGTTGTCCTTGAGTAGTTTTAACTGTTTGCGCAGCTGAAAGAGGACTTTTAGATCTGGATTGGAATCCAGTTTGACTTTCGATGGAGTGTATTTGTCTGGGTCAGTCAGATACAGTATCATCGAGTTAATTGCAGGATCATTCAACTTCTGAAGTTGGATGATGTCTGGGTCAGTTGAAATTGACTTTTCATATTCTAAAAGAACTTGGCGAATGTTGTCTCTTTCTTCATCAGATGTCAGAGTGTCAGCTTGAGCGACCACCTGTTCAATCTGTGATGAGACTGATGAGGGTTCTTGCTCCATGGGGAGCTCCAACGAATCCTTTTCTGAGTCGTCGGACCTGTCTATGGGCAAGGCACCATAGGTTTGAGGTCCTTGGTCGACATCATTGGTTGAGAAAAGAGCGATGGCCTGTGATGGTTTCGTGAAACATACTGGCCCAGCTTCTTGACTCGGTACCAGGTTATCTGGGAGTCCTCCCAGAACTGGGATGCCTAGTTCAAAATCATGAAGGTCAGGTTCTGAGTTTTCAGTTTGCGATGACTCGTCATCGTTTGTGTGTGAGTTTATCCCCCCTTCGTCCGATGAGGGGTTGCTGGAGGCAGTAACAGCAATGTCTTGGTGTGTTTCACCGACATCTGTAATGTTGTCATTCGCGCCTTAAGAGTTAGTAGCGATCAGATCACTACATTGTGCTCCTGGTTTGGTTCCCATTTCAGCGTGTATCAAAGTGTCTAAAAACCTTTGCATTTCCTCTGTCTCTTCCGAGCTCAGAGGTTTAGGGCCTTGTTCCTGGAACTTTTGTGATTTTTTCGCCTCGGGGCGTTTCGTCCGAGGTGGGAGGCGGCTAGGTACGTCTTTTGGGGGTTCCTCTTCGGATTTCCCATGATAATATGGGTCCTCTTGGATCCCATATTCTTGCGTCCTGCGCATGTCCCATGTACGATAATCACGTTCATCCTCTGAAAGAGGAGCCTTTTTGTTCCAGCGCGCACCTTCATTATGCGGTTTGTTAGTTTGAAAATACTGCCTTTTCTCGCCTGTCTTAGGAGGAGGTGGCGTCACACGCCTTCCTGCCATTTCTAGGGAGTGGGGTTTAACCTTTACACTAGGAAACACCTCTATGGGCGTCTTATCATGAGAACGTGCCTCAAACACATTCACTGCACACTGTTTAATCTCATTTATGGATTTTTCTCTGAAATTTGCCATAATTCGTACTGACATGCGTATGTCAGTGTGGAGATTTTTGCTGAAAACAAATTTAAAATTTTCTTCTTCCTCCATTCCGGTTTCATTTCTGTAACCAAAATAAGCTTGGAAGATTCTTTTGTAATAAACTCTTGGATGTTCATCTTTACCCTGCGTGACCTTTTCTGCGGCTGGGTAACCAGCAGGTCCTGTGCAGGTATCATACTCTTTAATCAGAGCTTCACACAGAAGTTTGTAATCTCTTCTCGTTGCATCTGATAGACGCTCGATGAAGGTATACACCTCTCTGTCCGAAGTGAGTCGTATCAGACTGATTTTATCTTCTACCGTAGCGTTAGGATGAGATCTCAATCTGAAATCCAGATCTCTGAGGTACGCTTTTGTTCCAGCGGAGCCCAACGGTCCAGGGACAAAACGTTGTACATATTTTGAGATTTTTTGCAAATCATCCATTGAAGGAGACAGTTTCCATGCACTCTGTTGCATGTTTTGTGGAGGAGACCTGTTCAGGTCTGTTCCTGCCACTTTAGGTGAGGGTGGATCACGAGCAGGAGGTGCAACAACGTCTTTCTGAGGTGTATGTGGGTGGCCTGGACTCTGTCCACGGTCTTCAACTCGCCCCACGTCAGAAATCTTGTTTGTTGCCGCTCGTAGTTTCTCTTCACATGTTTTTAAGCGTTCCTGTGATGTGTGATAATCACTTTCTAAACGCATCTTTAGCTGTTGCAATATGTGTTTATCCATTCTGAGTTCTTCCAGCTTTTTGTTAAGCACATCTATTTTGCTATTCAGCGAATCAATTTCTGCATTTGCATTTTGCTGTAATTGAAACATCTGTTCAGAATGTTTTTTTGTGAGGATTTCGTGTTCACTTTTAAATTGAAGGAAGTGTTCTTCAATTCTCTGAACCACCTTTTTTTCACTGTTTAACCTTATTGCAAGGTAATCAGCTTTCTCAACAACCGTATAGAATGATTCTTTCAGCAAAATTGCAATTTTAGCCAGCTTTTCATAGTTTGGCATTGTAATTTCTGTAGAGGTCACACTTTCTGCAACCTCCTTCAGATTGTCCACTAACTCTTTTGGGTTCATGCGCTCTGCCTGTTTATCATATGGATATAAGGACGTTGTCAGAAGCTTCAACGCGTTCTTTAAACAGTCCCTTATCCCATAGGCATCAAAATCTTTCCCTAACACACTTGTCATGTTTTTCACTGTGTAGCACTTAATTTGTTTAAAACAGTTGCAAGCTTTAGATATTTTACAGGTAAATATTTGTATTCAAGTCAATGAGTGTTCACACTTATTAGCTTTTTGGGTTTACGCAGAAGTACTGTTATAAGTCAACTTATTCAAATGTGGGTACCTTTCTCAGGTTTTACCCCAATTCATGAATATTTAAGTAAATGCTCTTCTGGCAGTGTTACTTTTTGTGCTTATTTTTCAACAGATATCAGTTACCAAGCTGTTTTTAGTGTATTTTACTCTAAAGCACTGAATCTTTTATAAACCTGCAATTTTTCTAAAAGTCTCAAAGCAAATCAGTTTAAAGCGTTTTTTAAACCGTTCTGTTCCAGAAATTTGCTATTTTAACAGTTACTCATAGAACTAAGTGGTGGACAGAAAAAGAACAGTTGATGATGTATCAGGATTAATCAGTCCTTCCTTCAGAAAAACTGTTATTCCTGTTCTCCTGTCTCCTCCTCTATTTAAAATTAAATAGGAAGATGTATTTGTTTAGGTGGCAACTTAAACAGAAAAATCTCTTTTTCCTGATAAGTTTACTCTTATTTAGTGATTTTGTAATTAAACGTGTTTATTCTTCAAGCAAAATTGAGTAAACTATTCAACTCTGTGAATATTTGTAACTGTATCTTTTAAAAAGTTTCTAATTTTATTTTGTACCTTTCTTAGGTTTTATCAGTGAATAAAATCTTTTTGGTAAATGCTTCTTTGCATAAATACCTCTTACTTTTTAAAATGCAAGATAACAGTGATTATTCAGTTTTGAAGAAGTTTTTTAACTCAAAAATGCCTTACAGAAAAATAAAAAGAACGTTTAATTTCACTCTTTACCTAAAACTGAAGTGAAACTGCGATCTAAGTTTCTCCAGGAGGGGGTAGTGTTTAGCTTTTTTCAGCAGGAGTCTATGACGACTTCCTGTGACGTTCGGTTGACATCCTGTTGTTAGCCGCTTAGCTTAAAGTTAGCTTCGGCTAAACTCGGTTAAAATCAACATTTCTGAACGAATTTAAGCGTAAACGTGGCGTAATTTCAACAAGCACGACTTCTTATGCATGAACACGAGTTTTATGGGACATTTGCAGCTTTATTTAGTGATTTTAAGCACGGCAAAGCTCATTTCCGACATGGGGGAGTGACGTGACACGTCATTCATCCAGTCGTTAGCTGTTAGCTTAAAATTAGCGTCGCTAGCGTTGTTTAAAAACATCATTTTATGACGGATTTTAAACTCTAACGTGGCAAAATTTCAGCGAGTATGCTTCGAAGCACTTAGCCAGCGTATCAAGATCACTTTTAAAGGCGCTTTTCAGCTTTAAAAAGCAGATTTTATTTCCCTATGAAAACGAATTTCATTTCCGGGTGACGTGATTGACACGTCCCTCATCCAATGAGAACGTTACACACGGTCTTTTTCAACCAATGACGCAGCGTTAAAGCAACCAGCATGCTAGGTTCAGCCTGAAAATAGTTTTTTCAGCTTTTCGTCTCTTAAACTGTCAAAATGCACTTTTTCTGTTAAAAATTGTAACGATTAACTCTTAACTGTGTTCTGAGACGGCGCTCAGCTTTTAAAACGTTTATCCATCTATTCAAAATACTCGTTCAAGCTCAACAGAACCGGACCACAGTCCTGGTCTTTCAGCAGAACCTCCGTACTCTTAAACAGAATCAACGTTTTCCACAGCTCATAAGCTTAGCTACACATAGCAGTCGTACAAATTCAGCTTTCATAAAGACTCAATGACACATATTCAGCTTTCAAAACATCACTAGCTGCAGTATTTCTGTGAGCTTCCTGAGCATCACAGCCCAACACGCTGCGCTCTGCAATTTTTCTTCAAGCGCAGCTTCAGCTGCGTGTCGAGTGCAAACAATCTATTATTTTTCATGCCAACATGTAAAAATCAATGTTTACACGAATTCACAGTCATTTATGAGCACGTAGACGGGCCACCAAATGTAGTATGACAATATATCCCCGTATATATGCATACAATTTCACGAG